>NC_053155.1:179964014-180111514 GCF_016835505.1 Polypterus senegalus | reverse complement strand
TGACAAGGTGAGAAGCTCAGCAATACAAATGACCACAGAAATGAACAGCTGCTTCTCTAGTTCAAGAGGAGCCAGTTTATGTAATTTAGTCATGTTTTAAGGCTGGCCTCGGTTGTATCCCACTGAAGATGTAAAAATTATGACCAACTGATAGAAGATCAAGTCATGCTAAAGAGTATGTCTGGTATTTCCCAGGAAGCTACGGAGGAGGTTGCAAGGGATAATGATGCTTGGTGAACCTACTTCAACAACAACAACAACAAGCACATATATAGCACATTTTCATACAAAAAATGTAGCTCAAAGTGCTTTACATAATGAAGAACAGAAAAATAAAAGACACAGTAAGAAAATAAAATAAGTCAACATTAATTAACATAGAATAAGAGTAAGGTCCGATGGCCAGGGTGGACAGAAAAAAAAAAAAAAACTCCAGACGGCTGGAGAAAAAAATAAAATCTGCAGGGATTCCAGACCATGAGACCACCCAGTCCCGTTTGGGTA
The DNA here is from genome assembly GCF_016835505.1 of Polypterus senegalus. Classification (NCBI taxonomy): domain Eukaryota; kingdom Metazoa; phylum Chordata; class Cladistia; order Polypteriformes; family Polypteridae; genus Polypterus; species Polypterus senegalus. Next base: position 180,111,010 of record NC_053155.1, on the reverse strand, counting down.
TTCTACCTAACATAAATGAAACAGTCCTCTTTGTATTTAAGGTTCTCACGGAAGGACTTGATGATGATGGACATGTAGACTTCTGGCTTTTAGTCCATCATTGTTGGAGCATCATGATGCTTTGAGTAGGTGGTGGTGGCACAGGCCGCCACCACAAAGAACCGGAAAAAGAAACAGAAGAGAGAGTAGGGGTCAGTACGGATTTTAGAGCCACAATGAATAGTTATTTTGATGATTTGAACATACAGAGTATCAGGATTAAATTAAGGTTAAGTTATGAGAAGGCCATGTTAAAGTAATGTGCTTTTAGCAGTGTTTTAAAGTGCTCCACTGTATCAGCCTGGCGAATTCCTGTTGGCAGGCTATTCCAGATTTTAGGTTCATAACAGCAGAAGGCCACCTCACCACTTCTTTTAAGTTTAGCTCTTGGAATTCTAAGCAGACGCTCATTTGAGGATCTAAGGTTACGATTTGGAATATAGGGTGTCAGACATTCCGATATATAAGATGGAGCGAGATTATTTAAGGCTTTATAAACCATAAGCAGAATTTTAAAATCAATTCTGAAAGACACAGGTAACCAGTGTAGTGACATCAAAACTAGAGAAATGTGTTCAGATTTTCTTTTCCTAGTTAGGATTCTAGCAGCTGCATTCTGCACTCGTTGCAAACGATTTATGTCTTTTTTGGGTAGTCCTGAGAGGAGTGTAGTACAGTAATCTAGACGACTGAAAACAAAAGCGTGAATTCATTTCTCAGCATCTTTCAATGATATAAGAAGTCTAACTTTTGCTATGTTTCTTAAGTGAAAAAATGCTGTGAAAAGCACAAGTATGACTAATTGAATTTATTAAGTGAAATACAGACTAATGAGTTTTATAGTAGAATCCAAGTGGCAGTTCTTTTTCCTCTTATTCTAACCTAAAAAGCATATAACAAAGCAGATTACCATGAGTCTACAGAAAGCTGCATTTTAAACAAAGTGGCAGTTGAAGTTATAACAATGAAAATATCAAACGTTCTCCAATATACAAGATACAAAAAGATAGCTAATTTGTATGTTCACCATATTGCATTTAGTTATTATGATAATTAGTGGAAGATTACTGAATAAGATTCCAGGTATTTTAAATAGCCTCAGGAAGCACAGCATGAAAAACAACCTCTTTGCACCTGGTAAGACTGCTATGTAGGCCAGCATCAAGGATTTCAATTTAATATATGTTGGAGTGACATTTGTTGCCTGTGCTGTATTTAAAATCATTTGCAGTGGCTAGCTGACACATGCTGGTGCTCCTGCCAGAAGAGAGTTGAAGTAGTCCTGATGTGACAAGACCAAAGACTGGAACAGGAGTTGTGCTGCAAATTTTACAGACATGGTCAGAATAAACCTGCAAGACTCATAGCCTGCAACAGCAAGGTCCTTGAAGGACAGCTGTTAATCAGTCACCACCCCAAGGTTGTGTTCCAGCTTGACAGGTGTTAGTGATAATGAGCCAAGCTGAACAGAGATAGGGTGCTGAAGAGAAAGATAAGATGGGATAACAAGAAGGTCAGTCTTAGACAGGTTGAGCTGGAGATGGTGTTCCTTCATTCAAGGTTACATTATCAGCGAGACATACAGAGATTGTAGCTGATACCTTGTGCTTCATGACAGGTACAGCTACGTATCATCTGTATAACACTAATAAGAAAAGCTGTGGTACTGAATGATAGGGCCACGAAAGGAGAAGCAGAGAGAAAAGAGAAGAGAACATTCCAGTTTTCATCGCTTAACCCTGGCATCTATCCACAGCAAGGCACACAGTAGGATTTGCCCAAAAGATATAACTCAGACCATTTTAGGGCAGTGCAAGTGATGCCAAGGTCAGAAATGGAGGCAAGGAGGATCTGGAGGCTGACCATGTCACAGGCAGAGTAGCAGGATGAGCTTGGTCTGGCCTGCCATATTGTGTCAACAACAGTCAGTGCTTGTGTCTTGGTGGAGAGGCCCTTCTTGAATCCTGACTGATTAGGATCAACAGTCTGTTCAGTAAAAGAAAGGAAAAGACTTGGTTAGCAACAGCACATTCCATGTTTTGGAAGTAAAGCAGAGGAGAGATATTGGTCTGTAATTACTTACTTAAGATGGGTTGAGAGTGGACTTTTCTTGGAGAGGGGATTTTAGAGCAATTTTAACAATGCAGGAAAAATATCTGTGCTGAGTGAGGTGCTGATGACACGTGTAATTTCAGATATGAGTGAGGAGAAGGCAGTGTTGTGTTCAGGAGGGAGCAGACTGGCCTGAGAGGGTGATGAGAATTGACTGCTGATGACAGCCACAACTTCCTGAAAAAAAGCTGCAAAGTCATCAACAGTCAAGGAAGTTAAGAGAGGAGAAGTTGTCAAGAGTAGGGATACCAGAGAAGAATAGGGAAAAAAAAACAGCAGGGCGAGAGGGAGCAGAGCTGATGGCATAAGGACACAGTGGGATCAATGGCAATGGAAAAAGAAGGAAATAGCAGAGAGAACAAAATGAAAAAAATGGTCAGATGTATGTAGTGGGGTAACAGTAACGTTGGGGGGTTAGTTCCATAAGAGAATGAAATTCAGAAGTTTATCAGTTTTCAAATTGGCGGGGTATAGGGCTGTGTCAGGTTGAAAGAGGGAAGAAAAGAAAGGAAATCTTTATATCAGGATATATATATACACATATATATATAGTGACTTGTTAGACCTGGGGCCTCATGAATAAATTGTGCATATGTACAAAAATGTTGTGTACCCCCATTTCCATTCTCCGCATTGCGATGTATAAAAACTAAACTTGCCGTAAAGCCATGCACATTTTCATGCCAGCTAAATGCTTGGCATACGCAAATTCTACACTTGGTTTTGCAACCTGGCGGCACCCAGCGTCAAAGCAGTGCTTTTATTCCAGTGTGGTTTCCCTTTCTTTTTTAGATCCACACCCTTGACGTTGCTTTATCAAATACACTGGAATTAACCACATATTATTTATTAGTTTAAGGCATCTGATTATAATTAACCTGTAACAATATAATGGTCCATGGAATGGCCACACTATTCCAAATACCATAGCTGCTTTAGCATTGTTACTCTGAAGTATTTATCCCACTGTATCTGAGTGTGGAATCACAGCTCTACAAGAGCTGATCGGAAAGAAAATTATTGGGATACAGCATCAAGCACACGCTGCCTCAGCCATGAGCACAGTCGATTTGAACTGCTCTCATACGACAAATGCTTCAGAGCCTTTCCTCTATGGACCACGCGGTTTAGAAACAGTTTCATCCCAAGAACTATAAATGCACTCAATCAGTCCATCAAGTGCTCCTTGTAGAACTGTTTGTACTATTAGTACAATCATCTCATTGTAAACTTGTGATACAGTTATAATATTGCACAACCTGAGCCACTTTATAAAGCACGTATTTACATATATTTACATCATTTAAATAATATGTATATTGTTAATAATTAAACATGTGAGGACATTGTGTCGCAGTGCTAGCGACGAGCTGGCACCCCGTTCTGAGGTTGTTCCTGCCTCGCGCTGTATTCTTGCTAGAGTTGGCGCGACACTGGATGGATAGATGGATAAAATAATTAAACATGTACTATGAAGTTATTTCAATGTTCCTTAACGGTTTTGAAGATTTGACGTTCTAAACTTACAAATGGCTTGACATCTATTACAGAGCTGATTATACAGCAATTGGGTACTGTGTTTTGTTGGAGGAAGAGAAAGCCCGTTTAAGAAGCACATAGTAATTCACACACATAGAACACATAGAAGAACACATACAATACAAAGCATTCAACGTGCTACTTTAGTTACGATGGTATTTGAGAAACTAATAAATTAAATGATTTAATCATTTAATAAATGATTTATTTTGTCATTAAAGTAGAACACCATAAACGTCATCAGTTTATGGTGTTCTACTTTAATGACAAAATAAACTACAGTACATGATTAAAGTGAAAATTTTAAGATTACATTTCTGTGCTTTTTTCCCACTGTGTGCCTATTTTTTTCTCTGTACCCTAATAAGCTTTCATATGACTCTCAGATGGTGGGCTAAGACTCGCCTTTTCATGGTGACTTTTATATCTGACAAATTCTTTTTTATTTCAGGTTTTGCGACTTTGTGAACTTGAACTTTCGACTCTGTCACTCGATCAACTTCCTTTTGTTGTGTATACCACTGTTTAAACCAACAAATAGTATGTTTTTCCTTGCCTCCATTTGGTATTCTCTGATATTCTTTTATTTTCCCCTGTGCTTTTGCCATTGTCTTTTCACAGAATGCTTAGTTTAAGGGCTATTTATATTGATTTGCATATTCAAAGGGGCACAATTCTGGGAGGAGTTGGGGAGTGGCGGCAGGCGTGTGCACGTGCATTACTTTTCACGCTGACCAGGATTTATGGAGCAGAAGAATGTGGAAGCTGGCGTACGCACAGATTTATGCATCTGGATTTTTTTTGTGCATACGTATATTTCCACTTTTGTCCGTTTGCCATGTTTTAGTGTGAATTCTAAGAACGCCATTATGCATGAGGCCTCTGGTCTTGCAACCCATGACAGAAACAACATGGTTATTTATTGTAGCAGGATCTACCATTCTCCTATACACAGACACAGCAATCAGGCAGGGTCATGGCCAAGTTAGTGGCCAAGTAATCCTGTTCCCTGCATTTATAATGTTCCTTGCATCATTATTCGACAGCAAGCACTTATACCACAATCACGATCGACTCGGATGTGCTTTAGCTGTGAGCCACTGCAGTGTTGAGATCCCGTGGTTGCCACGGCAACCGATAAACTCTTCCACAGATGCGACAATCACATGTCAGGATGCTCTTTGGCATGTCATCCTGTTGGGGTGAATCCCAAAAGAGTTCAGAAACCTCACATCCCCTCTCCCTCAGCTTTGTCCACACCATTTTGGGCAAAGTGACCATCCAAGCCGGGCTCATATAGGCAGGAGAGAACGTCCGCATTGGTATGTGTGGCCCCTGGACAGTGGCAAACATCAAAAGCAAAAGTCTGCAAACAGATAGACCACCGGGTGTGCCAGGTATTCATATCCTTCTTTTTGTACAGCCATTATAGTGGGACATGGTCAATCACCAGGGTAAATCATCATCCCCAGAGATAGTAATGGAAGGCTTCCACCGCCCTCTTAATCGCTAAGCACTCCTTTTCAATTGTTGAATAATTACGCTCCCTGGGTAGCAGCTTTCTGCTGAGAAATGTGATGGGGTGTTCTTCCGCCTCAAAACATTGTGAGAGCACTACTCCTAACTGAAAGCACTAGCATCTGTTTGCAGAATAAATGCCTTCGAAAAGTCTGGATTGCGCAGAACCTGGAATGATGATAAAATGGCTAATAGGTCCGCTAAAGCTCTCTCACGGCCATTGGTCCAGACAGCACTACAATTGTATCTGCCCTTTGTCAAGTCAGTGAGGGAGGGGCTGCCCGATGAGCAAAATTGGGAATGAACCACCTGTAAGACACTGCACCACACTGTCATTCATTGCATATATATATATATATATACACATTTTCCAAGCTGCAGTGTAACAATAACAGTTTCTTTTTATTTGTTCAAGCCACATTCCATAGGTTAAAACTGTTTTTTAGTCCTTTAATTGTGACCTATTTTTAGTATTGTTAAGGGCCCTGTCATGGTGCTTATCATTAAAGCTAGAACAGAGAGAAAGAGAGATTCATTTCTTGATAAAATAATGAACTGACTCTTCCATGCTGAAATTCAGCCTGCTGAATGTGTGGAATACCCCACAGAGTAGCAGGCTGGCTTTTAAAAAAGTTAAAGGCTGTTTTAACATTTTTTTCATTTCTTTCAACCCACATTTTTTTCAATGCCTGAAAAACATTAACATGACTAATAGTCAAAGCCATTTCTTTACTAGCAAAGTGCTTTCATCTTGCTTTTTTACTCAACCATATATAACAAGTCAGATGAGCTCACTGGCTGATGCCTCTCTGCTTAATTCACAGCTAGCGGCTAATGAGCACCCAGCTTATCCTTGCTGCTGTCCATTACAATACTTCACAGTCTTCCACATCTTCCATGGCAGATGTTCACTGATAAAAATAAAAAAAGAATGTCAGTTACTGTAGGTTTAAATACAGCATAGTGTCAAGGATGTAATGAAAAAAGTAAAGGTATATGAGACTGAAATGTGTATGTACACATCCAAATATGCATGTAGGCACTGTAGCCTACAGTTAAAAATTCAAGAACACATGCATCTTTTTTAGCAATAACAAAACATTACATGTTCAGCATTAAGTGGTTGGGTGTAGGTGCTTATCCTGGGAGTACTTGAGGTACAAGGCAGGAATCAGCCCTGGACAGGGCACCAGTCAGCTGCAACATTCATTCAAGGTGTGCTATTGTATAGTGCCTTTTACAAGAAGCTTCATTTTGTGGTGACTTAAAAACTAAACAAAAAGAGCTCATATTTTCAAATTCATTGAGCATTCTGGTCCATGTGTCATGGTTTTTAGGCTCATCTTTCAAACTGAATCATTTGCTACATAAAGGGGGTCTGGAGTTGCTGCACAAAATGTATTTAGATTTTGTATGTTGTCTGATTGATAAGATTGCATTCAAGAAATAAATCTTATATATTTTTTTAAATTTTGTTTAATTGCATTATGATTCCATTTCTCTTTCAATTGGTTCCTCTATTACCACTCAGCAGTTCACTATTCTAAATGTCCAATCTTTTCTATGCTTCACCGAGCGCCTGTCAGTATTTCTGTACTCCAGTTATTTTCAGATTTTATATAAATGGATTTAGGTCTGATATTGCATTCTATTCATCTTTGCTTTGTAATGAGACTTTAGAAAGTTGGTGTTGTTAAAGCCACTGTTAACAATTGATTGAAATGAACATCTTCACCACCTGAATGGCACAATTTTTTCAACAATGCACCTAAACTTCTCATTTACAGTACAGTTTTGCATATTGGCAGACTACAGCCTTCTTATATCGTAAGCCTTTTTACTAAAAGTGCATTGAAGACAGGTCCTAAGCAGGTCTTTAATGTTAACTTCAAAAGTTACAATTTCTTAATTGCATTTATGCCTGAGGTTGAAGATATTATTATACTTTCTTAGAGTTGCACACTCTGTATACAGTATAATCCTGTGCAAAAAGTCAAACAAAACAGCTGAAGCAGTGAAGTGCTAAAGATAAGTTGGCAGTCATTAAAATCAAACATGAGTTTAGATCGTTGAGCTTTTCTTTTAAATGGAGCCCTGGGGAAAGTCCAGGAATCAAGAGATAATACGAACAAGACTATTATATAGTTTAAAAGGTATAATAGCTCATTTAGTTTGGGTTCCCAGAGGTGGCAGGGAACAGTGTATGTGGACAGTTTAATTATTCTACCATATATTTAAGTTGACTGTGAACTAGTACAGTCTTTGTAGAGCTGTTGTGGAGAATTGGAGTACAGAGCTAAAATAAGGATAAAACAGTGTGCCTGCCACTATATACTGCCACGTATGCAAATGTTAGGCAGTCAGGTTATAAAACGAACAAGACCAACCAGCTTTAGATTTGATCAGAGATAGGCTCAATATGTAAAGCAGCTGCCAAAAGTTGTAATATGGTGGAACTCCCAAGGAAAGGGCATAAAAAGTGAAGGCGGGCCAGCTCTGAGTGTTGGAAAGAATTGAAAGTACTTTATGGAATGCTGACAGAATTCTGTGAGAAAGCATGTGGCACAAAAAATTGTCCAAGTAGTGCAGTATTGGAAATATGGCACGCTCTTTGGCCACAACACTGGATGGTACATAGGGTTCCAACACTTTAAGTGAGTTGCTACAATATACACAAGTTGTGTTAACTTCTCTTATTATGTGGTACATAACAAGGATGCACTAAAGTGCCTCTTTTCGTAGTCATATCACTTTCTATTCTCTTTCAAAACATGAAATCCAGCTATACAACTGAAAACTCTTGACTATGTACACAAGGGACACCTTTTATATAGACATGTAGTTTGTGCTGCTAGGTAACTAAAGGTTCAAGTAAGCTACAGCAACAATATTTTTTTATGGAGTCAGGGTCCTGTAATGGTGTGTGTATGTGCCCTGGCTCAAATCCTGTAAGTAACTGAATGTAAAGTAGTTGCAATAATGTGAAATGCATGAAAAAGGTGTACGCACAAGATGTCACACACAAGTAAGAATCATTGCCATTACTGTTCCAAACTCGGACAACACAGTGGCACGTGGATTAGGACTGCTGTCTCATTTTCAGGGGACATGGCAGTCTGGAGGGGTGACTCCCTTATTGATTTTGCACATTCATCTTCCTGTGTCTATAGGTTTTTCCCTCACATCCCAAGTATACACTGTGCCTATTAAATTACTTTGTGGCTGTGTATGAGTGTGAGTATGAATGAGAGACTGCCCTGTGTAGGATTGGTCTCCTGCCCAGTGGTGGTCCCCACCTTATGCCCGCTTCAGGTGGTTTCCTGTGACCTTGAACTAGATAAGTGCATTTGAAAATGGATGGATGGATAATAAATTAGTGTTGTGGGATAGAGAGGGTTTCATCAGGGCTCACGTTTTTTTTCAATTAATTTTTGTGTGTTAGTGTAGTAAAAACTTCTGTTGTTCTGCGCTATTTGGGATTTTGCTACTGTAAGTTGTTTTCTTATGTATTTTTGATTATGGGCTTTGTCTTGTTTACATTCTGGCTTTGTTTGCATTTTTTCCCTTTAGGCATATCATTTTTGATTCCTTTTGATACCTAGCTTATCTTTAAATTCCTTTTTTTTATGTCCTTTTGGTTCATTTCTGCTTCTTGGTTATTATTATTTATATCTATTATTTGTATAATTATGTATTTAGTAGGCGGCACGGTGGCGCTGCTGCCTCGCAGTTAGGAGACCCGGGTTCGCTTCCCGGGTCCTCCCTGCGGAGTTTGCATGTTCTCCCGTGTCTGTATGGGTTTCCTCCGGGCGCTCCGGTTTCCTCCCACAGTCCAAAGACATGCAGGTTAGGTGGATTGGCGATTCTAAATTGGCCCTAGTGTGTGCTTGGTGTGTGGGTGTGTTTGTGTGTGTCCTGTGGTGGGTTGGCACCCTGCCCAGGATTGGTTCCTGCCTTGTGCCCTGTGTTGGCTGGGATTGGCTCCAGCAGACCCCCGTGACCCTGTATTCGGATTCAGCGGGTTAGAAAATGGTTGGTTGGTTGTATTTAGTATCAGTTTTGTTTCTATATATGGACACTTGTTTTACTACATCCCTTGTGCTTTGTGTGTGGTTCCCCAAGAGGCTATCTCTAGAAGACTCATGGGAGTTGCAACTGCTGCTATCTCTAGAAGACTCATGGGAGTTGCAGTAACTTATTGTGCATTGTATGCATTTGGATGATGATGAGCGTCTTGTTTATTGTTGGTCTTTTAATTTTATGTCGTCTTTGCCTTTTTTTTGTTCTTTTTAATTATTTTTGACTTGTTTTAATTCTTGTTATTATTTTATTATTGTAGCAGCCCTTGGTTTAAAAAGAATCAACATGCAGAGAGTCTCAGACTGGTACGTTTATCTTTATTTATGTCTCAAACTGTGGCTCTTTATTGTAGTTGTTATATCGTCACAAGCACCGTGACAACTATAACCAAAAATATAAATGTACATTTTTTAACATTCATACATAAGTCTGCAAACTCTCAAAGTGCTATAGGATCATTTGCACCAATCTTAGGCCACTTCATAAGCTTGTCTTGAAAAGCCCTTTGTACAATAAATGGATTTCCATATCTCTCATTAAGGAGAGTCCAGGCATTCTTATATGCATCCTCTGAGTTTCTGTAGAAAAGTCCCTCCATGGTGTTGTGAGCCTCTCCAGCAAGGTACCTTTTCACAAGTTGAAATGGGCTTTCGATCAATAAGTGCAATGAATGATGTCTTCCAATCAATAAACTTTAAGGGATCACCAGTAAATGGGGTTGGTTCAGGGATAGAGAGATGGTTTATGGCTAATGAACTTGCAATTGCTTGGACAAGACTAATCAATTCTTGAGATGCGGACATTCCAGGAGAAGAATATTGAGATTGAAAAGGTACAGCTTCTGGATTTAGCTGAACTCTAGATTCAATGTTTTGGCACACAGAGTAGGTTCTGTGTTCATCTTGTTCCTCATACCTCTCCAGGTCACCTTCAAGATTGTTGTAAACTCTTACCCGGGCTGCTGCTACTCTCACTTCTCTATCTGTGTGTAGTTGTTGGAGCTTTGCCTTTTCCTCCTCCAGCTTTAGATGTATCTCTGCTTCTTTCAGCTTTATTTCTGCTAACATTTTTGTCACATTGAGCTTCCATTCGCTTTCTAATTTGTGAAGTCTTGCTTGCTGAGCATGAATTTTTTGCATAGCTTTGTCCTGCTCTGATTTGGCTGCAAATTCTGCTTCTGCATCTGCACGCTGGCTAGAGACTTTGGAGCTGGCATTTGAGCGGTTGTCTGATCTTTGTGATAACCCTGAGATCATTATCTCTGTTTTTGTATATCCAAAGACAGACCCATACTCATCCTTATTCAGTGCCATTCTCACTCTTTCTTTCTCTAGTTGGTCATTATATGTCTCTTCAACAGTATGAAGTCTTTTACTTACAAGCTCACAGACTTCCTCAGTCAAGATAACACAGGCATCCATTTCTTTAACAATTTTCGGAGTAGAAGTGTGGTTGCGTCGAATGGATTCATAATGTTGGCACACCCTTTCATGTCTTGTTTGAATGTCTTCTTGTATTTTATTAAGGTCTTATTGTGAACAGAAAGTTGTCAATTTTGTTCTGATTTCCTTTCCTATTTGCTTCCAGGAGTCATAAGCCTTTTTGAATGCCTTCTCATGTTTCTTGGCTTCCTAATCATGCAGTTCCTGGCCCTTCTCTGTGAAGTTTCTTTCATGAGAGCTGGATCTAACTTGTGTTGTCTCAATTGGATTGTCACTATTTTCTGTAATGGACAACATTTTATAGCCTGGGCAGCTGTTTAATTATCTTGAGTATTGTGTTCTTTGTGTCTTCAGTGGGCTGTAAAACAGCAGTAAGTAATCTCAGCCCTGAGTGACACCACTTACACCAGACACCTATAACGTTTGAACCCTGAAGGATTTTACTAAATTAGAACAAAATGAAGGTCATAGGCAATATACACTATGAATACTTAAATAGCCCTTTCAATCTTAAACAGAAGGTGTTTTCACTGTACTACAAGCTCAAAGTTATGATTTCATGACATAGCATTGAACTTTATCATACCTTCACAGCTGTATCTCTCTACTTAGTCTTAAATATTTTGATTGTCAACTTTTACCTCAGGAATTATAGTTCTTTACCCTAACTTTTAAATTTTTACAATATAATAACTTTTAAACATTGACTTATAATTATTAAAATAAATATAACACTTGTTAAACTTTTACTTCCAAAATTTTTCAAAGGAAACCATACAATCTACTGAACAGTTTTAACTTAAAAGGTTTAAGAATTTTACTATAACATCATTATAATATAGGCCATGTAGGTTTAAGTACTTTATATATAAGGATGTTCAAATTTCACCGTCTCTTATCGTCAAGGATTTATCGCTATATCTGTAGTATTCACATACACTCACCTAAAGGATTATTAGGAACACCTGTTCAATTTCTCATTAATGCAATTATCTAATCAGCCAATCACATGGCAGTTGCTTCAATGCATTTAGGGGTGTGGTCCTGGTCAAGACAATCTCCTGAACTCCAAACTAAATGTCAGAATGGGAAAGAAAGGTGATTTAAGCAATTTTGAGCGTGGCATGGTTGTTGGTGCCAGACGGGCCGGTCTGAGTATTTCACAATCTGCTCAGTTACTGGGATTTTCATGCACAACCATTTTTTAGGGTTTACAAAGAATGGTGTGAAAAGGGAAAAACATCCAGTATGTGGCAGTCCTGTGGGCAAAAATGCCTTGTTGATGCTAGAGGTCAGAGGAGAATGGGCCGACTGATTCAAGCTGATAGAAGAGCAACTTTAACTGAAATAACCACTCGTTACAACCGAGGTATGCAGCAAAGCATTTGTGAAGCCACAACACGCACAACCTTGAGGTGGATGGGCTACAACAGCAGAAGACCCCACCGGGTACCACTCATCTCCACTACAAATAGGAAAAAGAGGCTACAATTTGCACGAGCTCACCAAAATTGGATAGTTGAAGACTGGAAAAATGTTGCCTGGTCTGATGAGTCTCGATTTCTGTTGAGACATACAAATGGTAGAGTCAGAATTTGGCGTAACCAGAATGAGAACATGGATCCATCATGCCTTGTTACCACTGTGCAGGCTGGTGGTGGTGGTGGTGGTGTAATGGTGTGGGGGATGTTTTCTTGGCACACGTTAGGCCCCTTAGTGCCAATTGGGTATCGTTTAAATGCCACGGGCTACCTGAGCATTGTTTCTGACCATGTCCATTCCTTCATGCTCACCATGTACCCATCCTCTGATGGCTACTTCCAGCAGGATAATGCACCATGTCACAAAGCTCGAATCATTTCAAATTGGTTTCTTGAACATGACAATGAGTTCACTGTACTAAAATGGCCCCCACACTCACCAGATCTCAACCCAATAGAGCATCTTTGGGATGTGGTGGAACGGGAGCTTCGTGCCCTGGATGTGCATCCCACAAATCTCCATCAACTGCAAGATGCTATCCTATTAATATGGGCCAACATTTCTAAAGAATGCTTTCAGCACCTTGTTGAATCAATGCCACGTAGAATTAAGGCAGTTCTGAAGGCGAAAGGGGGTCAAACACCGTATTAGTATGGTGTTCCTAATAATCCTTTAGGTGAGTGTATATGATGTGCTGTCAGACTCGAAACTTGCCTGAGTGCAGGTTATCAGCGGGACAACTGCTGCTTTTGAGGTGCCAAGCAGCACAAGACGTGAAGGACGTTTCAGATGTACGGTCAAGTTTCACTCTAGCAGCCCTTGGTTTCAAAAGCATCGACACACAGAGAGTCTCAGACCGGTGTGTTTATCTTTATTTATGTCTCAAACTGTGGCTCTTTATTGTAGTCATTATATCGTCACGAGCACCGTGAAAACTATAAACAAAAATATAAATATATATATTTTTGTCATTCTACAATGAAACAGAATAAATGAACAAATGAAACAACATAAAATTAATTGCGTACCTCAATCTTAAGGTCACCATTTCAGAGATAGCGTGTGTCCTCACTGATTCTTCACACTTCCAGTACTGTACAATGTTACGTTCCCTATGTGTGGAATGATTTCACGGTCATTTACAATTATATCAATGTTGATATTATATAGTGTTCTCACTGTTTTAAGTACTGTTAACAAAACAAATATTCATTATCATAAGATGTAATAAAGCAGGGCTTCTGTCACATTTTTGATAAAATTTTATTCTTCCCACAACACAGTTTGTAGTATTGTTTACAAAATATCTTATCTGTATACTTCCCTGTTTTATGCTTATTTGTCTACTTAGAAAAATACATCCAAATAATTGCATTGCTTGTCATTGAAGATATACTGCCAGATTAGTATGCTATCTTCTCACTGACCTGGTTGAGAATTACACTGACATTAAAAAAACTGCAAGCAGAATGGATGCATGTCAATGAGGTCATTATTTTCTGCATACATTCCTGGTATTATTCATTGAAGTCTTAATTTCCCAAGATACTTTTGTGCTTGTGTATTTTCAAAATATTCATAGATATGGTTGGCGTTTGATTGTATACTTGCAATGTTTTATTACTTATGCCACTGTAAAGAGCATAAATCAAATTACAATTCTTTTAGTAACACTTTTAGAAAACTACTCATTTTTAATTGTCATATGCATTGCTATTAATTGTAATGTTGTTGACTGCAATGATTCAGACAGGATTGAAAGGAAAAAACAAACCAACGATAGCTTGTGACCAGGAAACATACAGTACATGCAAAGAGTATGGCAGTAATGTTGTCAAAGAAAGACTAAGGTCAAAATCATCTGGCTAAAGAATAAAGGAAACAAACCTGGAGGTATAACCAGAAACTAATTAAAGAAAAGAAATAAGTTCTGGAACGCCAAATTTTCACAGTGTAGTGACTGGACCAGTTTATAAAGAGAAATGTAATCAGGAGACAGATTGTGGTGAACAACTAGCAAAGGCTCAAACCATGAAACTAAGAATTGAGAAAACAAAACTCAAAATGTGAAACAAAAAATTATAGTAAAGATTCAAAATGAAAAGGTCAAGACCAGGAATTAACACATAAATTGGGCCAGAAAGTAAGACAAAGATTGGCATTGTATAGAAGAGGTTGAAAATAGAAATCAGATTTAGACTTAAAGAAAATAACTCTAGAATTCCAAATCATATCCATAAACTTGGACAAAACAGAAATAGCACAGCCCTGACCTTTTATGCCTCTGACCTGGTGATATCATGTGCCATACGCTTTCAGTTGAACTTGCCTTGCTTGCAATGAGTCCAAATAAAATGCATACAATGGTGTTGCCCATATCAAAGAAAGAAAATGGCTGCACAACAAAACAAATTTATAGTTTAACATTATTAAGAATGTGTCTACAAAGTAAATGTTATAACTGTGTTCCTTGTTTTCCCAAACACCCAAAATGATGTCTAGTTTATTTTTAAAGACCATGGAATGACTGCAAAAAATGGAAATGCATTTTAGATCATAACACAAAAAAGTGCACATTTATTTCTAATAACAATAGTGAAAAGAATGAAAGAGTAAAGTGAATCCAATAAATAGAATCTAAGCTGTCCCCAGCTACCTTATACAGGCAAGACAGTAATGAGGCAATGCATCACATGGCCTCTTTGTCACATGACTGGCAATAGGCAGAATGACTATAAAGAAGTCCAACAACAAATTATATAAACACAAAACGTATGAAAAACTCATATTGCAACAATGATTGTAAAACTCCTAAACCCATTAGTACCTTCACTACACTCCACAGCGACTTGTATTTTCATAGTAGGCTCATACTAAACAACCATGATCATTCTGTCATTATAGCAAACAGATTGGCTGATAAATCCAACCCTGGTATATTTCAGTCATCCTATACTTTGGGAAAACTGGTGGAACAATTTATTTAATCACTGTAAAAGAAAAAGTGCATTCTCACAATCAATCACTATATGGCAAGCCAAAGATGGAATATAGGTAAATAAACATCTGAAAACGATGCATACAAAGTCCAAATTACACATCATGCATTATTGGAATTACAATAAAGAGAATTAAGCACCCATGGGCTCATGTATACCTGGCCTTGCACTCACTTTTCATCTTTTCTACAAGGATGGCTGTCTGTTCTTTTAATCTGAAGAAGTGAGCTAATACAAGATGATGTCAGTGTCACCACATGCTTGCTGTGTTTGCATATGATGAAGTGACAGTACCTATTTCAAAACGATTTGATTGTTCCTGTCTTCACAACAATAAAGCTGATTTTTTTTGGAAACCTGGACTCACCTCCATCCCTCTTGTGCAAATCTGTGACCCACACATCACAATATGTATATATTTTACTGTATATTAGAATTTATATAACCCAATTGTGCTCCACTCACTTAAAATCTGGAACCAATGTAGAAAGCATTTTAAGATGGAGAAGCTTCTATCTGTGGCACCCCTGCAAGAGAACCACCTCTTTCAACCTTCACAAACATATGCAGTTTTTAATATCTGGAAAAATCTGGAATTAACTTGCATAGAGATCTTTATATAGACAACGTCTTTGCTTCCTATGAACAATTACATTCCAAATATAACATTCCAGCTACACATTTCTTTCACTATCTTCAAATCAGGAACTTTGTTAAACAGAACCTTCCAGATTTTCCTCATCTTGAACCCTCATCCATGCTGGAAAAAATATTGCTCAATCTCAAGGACTCCAGCTCTACAATATATAAAATCATTTTACAATCCCTTCCTTTCAAAGATCCAAGAGGACACTGGGAAAAAGATCTCTCAATTAATATATTAGAAAAGGAGTGGAAAGTAGCAATGCAGAGAATTCACTCGAGCTCCATATGCGCAAAGCATACAATTATACAACTCAAAATTATATATCGAGCACATCTGTCTCGACTAAAACTCTCCAAAATGTTTCCAGGGCAAGATCCAACCTGCGAACGTTGCAACCAAGTCCCAGCCTCACTGGGTCACATGTTCTGGGCCTGCACCAAATTAACATTATTCTGGACAAAAATTTTAATTACCTCTCAGACAGCCTTGGACTCACAATCCCTCCTAACCCATTAACAGCTGTGTTTGGGGTTCTTCCAGAGGGGCTTAAAGTGGAGAAAGACAAACAAATTGTGATTGCATTCACTACACTGTTGGCACGCAGACTCATTCTGATAAACTGGAAGAACCCAAACTCTCCTCTTTTAAGTCAGTGGGAAAGCGATGTATTATATTATTTGAAATTTGAAAAAATCAAATACTCAGTTAGAGAATCCGTACAGACTTTTTTCAAAACATGGCAGGATCTAATCAGTAATATTTTAAAATAAGTTCATAAAGCGCAGAGAATTTATTAATTTAGGTATGTTTACAAGCCTTAAATTTTACGCCGTTTGGCTTGCTCTCTCTCTAAGGGGTGGGGATCGATCTGTTCTTAACTCAATTTTTCTTTTTGTAAAACCTTGATTGCTTTGTAGGGATTGTAATAAAATGAATAAAAAAAAAAAAAAAGAATTTATAGCATGTTTTATATATTATACATTTTCATTTATTTGCTTACTGGTGCATCTTAAAAAAGAGGTCAACATAATCAAGTAGAATCTGTAAAATTATAACTTGCTTTGTAAGACACTTTGCATAAAGGCATCTGCTAAACAAATAACAGAATGGGCCATTGGTTCATTAAAAGGTTTTTGACTCTTTGGGCCACCCAGTGCTTAACAGCCCAACAAAGGTTTGGCGCATTGGGATGGCTTGTGCAGTACTTCACAGCATAGTGCATAAACATGGACTGCCTCTGCCACTCTGACAAAGACATAGACTCTTAGTATATCAATGCAAGGGCAATTCAAAGACATTTGCGTGTTGCATGTCAAAAATAAAGAGACTTGTATATATCGCAACACTGACATTTACCGGCCAAAATTATTTTATTTTTTTACAATGCTGTTCTGTGCATATGGTCTGTGTCAATTCATGCTGTGTACTGGTGGAAGTCTGGGCTGTGCGTGACTACATTACTATTGCTCTCTTGATTTGAGATTTATTAAGGAACTTCGCTTGTGCATACACCGTTTTTGCCTTTTAAATGCAAACACAATTTTACTATCAAATCTAAACAAGGTTTTATGCATGAGGCCCCTGCTGTTGTGACTATCTGGATTCATTTATCAGGTCTTAACAGAAGACACTAAGGAAAAGGAGAGGCAGAGATATTCTGGCAGGTTACAAAAGGCTAGTCAAATATTCTCTTGGTCACACCATGAAAAGTCAAGACGCCGTTCATCATATGAAAAAGGCAAAACAAATATGCGTCCCAAAAAAATAAAGCTAGAGTCAGTACCAGAAAAATACACTAGAAGCCTGTTCGAAATGAGTTTTCTCAATATTTGCTGCCATTTTTATAAGAAAGGTATCTCAAAGTTATGGGTCACTTGCCATTTGACCCTGAAAACACAAAATGGCAGCGACCATACAAGAAAATGAAAAAAGCTGAAAATGAAAAGAAATGTTTGATACGTGTTCCATATTTTAAAGCACTATGTCTACTAAAGAATAAATGGTTTAACTTTTTTGAATCCTCATCCTATAAAATAACAGGATTCTGTCTTTGTTGTGTTGTATCTAAATCTATCCATAAATCAATATATATGCAACCACTTCTGATCTTACTAGCTGATAAAAGAGTTATAACAGTGTGTTATGGGTTGACTTAGTTTTCTTTGGCAGGGAGAAGGTTTTGTGACAGACAGTTGTGACTATTAAGAGCGTGCTAACTGCTGCCTACTTCTATATAAACATGTGAGGTTCATTCTACATCTGTCAATGTACTTATACTGAAGAACCCAACAACGCCATACAATTTACATTATTCCCCACTGTTAGGCTATATCTGGTTCTATTTAAAAATGGCAGCTGGTTCCATCTTATCAGCATGGTTTTGTCTCATTTGGTATTAAATTCTTAATTACATTTGCATTAAAATGAACACAATCTTGTTAGCATATCATTGTAAACCAGATTTAAAATAATTCATAGCTACTTATCAAATTAAATCGTAAAAAAGATGTGTTCTCTTGGAATAATCTACTGCACATATGTTCAATATTTTTAAAGAGAAAAGAACAGTATACAGACATTTTTCCTATAAAGTGTTAAAGCATGTTTTGTGAAATCATTCTTACTTGGCTTTTCATTTTGAAATAAAAATCACAATCTTTCTTTAGATTTTGGCTGAGATTCTCTGTCATTTAATGATGCATTATTTGGAATGATTCTTTGTATTTTTTTTAAATTGAATTTTAAAAACATACTGTAGGTCTTCTTGAAACCTCTGACAGATATCTACAAGTATACAATCATTTCAATTATTCTTCTGCACTGTTGTAAGCATTATCTTTTTACTATTATTATTACTGTTTGGATCTCATCTATTCTTGACGTTCACCTGACTAGCAGTGTAGTTAATTCTCACCCTTCATCACACGGACACTGCAAGGTTCCTATAGTGGATCCTGGTATCCCTGTTTTCCTGGTAATGTTTTTGTTGGAGTTAATCGGGTCATTAATTGATTGGTATCTGTTGATAGCCATGAACACATGTCCTATCACCACACAAAGGTCAGAATCCTAGGAGAGGACCTGGGACATTTCAGGAGGGTCTGACTCTTTGAGACTGAACAGAACTTCTTCCATACCATATTAATGAATGTAATAGGAAGCAGCTAGGGCCTAAAGGCTGTTGGTGCATGTCACAGCTGTAACTCTATGACTCTTTGGTGGTCATCAGTGGCAAGTAAAACTATTTAGTTTAAGCACAAGGCCTTCCATACAATTTTAGCAGTAGGGGGCTGCGATTTTGACTCTGAGGACCTATCAGGTCAAAAATGCAATAGAAAATGTGTGTGTGTAGATTTTAGATGTCCCTGAGATACTGAGTGAATCATTTGATTCCTTAAGAAGGGTATTTGAAAAGTTGTCAAGCCTGTGTTTATCAACAAATGGGACATTATGAACTCAACTGGTAATTTTGAAGAAATTGGTGTTTAGGGTCCATCTCATTACTTGTGGTCACTGTGCCTGTTATATTGCTCAAATGAAGGCAGCACAACACTCAATTAACAGTACATGGAACAACCCTTTACTTCCATAGTCCCCTTTTCATATTAATGCACGCCTTTTCAAGTATGCAAAGACAGCACGAAACATGGCACTGTCACAAAGCTGTTTAGATATGACAAGGAAGGAAATTTCTATTTGGGGAGGTAATCAGATTAGCAGTAAAAACAGTTGCAGAACTACCACAACAGGTTTTTAAGTAAAGAAAAAAAATACTGGAATATTATTAACAAATTATAGAGGTTAGGAGCACACGCTGATACAGCGCATTGCCACACCCCCCACCTCAGGATCCAGATTAGGACCCGACTGCATCTATGCAACAGGTGACACCTCAGCACCACACTAGTTCAGATGGAGTGGAACAGTGTGAGGTTTTTTTTATGGTGGCTGGAGTGCCAATTCTTCCACCAACCTTCAAGTTTTCCTCTGCAGGTTGGAGGGCCTATATGCAGGGATGGATGCAGGTTAACGTCATACCCAGGACTGAGCAATTTCAAGTTAAGGGCCTTGCTCAAGGGCCCAATGAAGTAGAGTCACTTTTGGCAAATTATAATTAATGTAAATGATGTTTATTTTTGTACAAATAATTAACAAACATGGATGCGATATGAACAGCTAATCAGCAACCCTAACCAAGGTATGTTAGATTAAAGTAGTAAGTCTTTAGTCTGCATTTAAAAGTTGAGACTGAAGGGGCATCTCTTATATTAGCAGGCAGATCATTCCACAGCTTTCTGGCCCTGTAACTAAAATCTTGACCTTGTGTTATTTTATTCATCCTTGGAGTATTTAGTAGGCTGGTATCTTTTAATCTTAAAGCATTTTGTGATCTCTGGTATACAAGTAATAATAAGTTTAGATAGGTAAACAGGGCCTTGGCTATTTAAGGACACAAATGTAAGAAGAATACATTTCAAATCAGCCCTAAGCTTAATGGGAAACCAGGGTAAGAACTTGCAGTTTTGTGCTCATATTTTCTTGGTCTTGCAATGATTCTTACACCAGCATTTTCAATTAACTAAGTGCTGCATATACAATGATTTGAACAGCCAGCGAATGATACACAAGAGTGGTCAATTTTACTATAAATAGATGCATATTTAGAAAGTGTATTAACTTGTCAGCATATTTAAAATGAAAAAAAAAATGTTTTAAACAGTTTTGTGATGTGCATTTTAAATAACATGCTAGCGTCAAAGATAACTCCTAATTTGCATGTTGATTCAGTAAAATTAATGGTGATTCCAACTGAATTAAAAAGTGAAAGGATAGTGTTGGGGTCTTCATTTCCCCCCAATAATTAGCATTGCTGTTTTTTTTTATGTATTCTGAGAGAAGTAGTTCTTATTCATCCATTCCTTTAACTCAGTGGCAAAATTAATTAAAGATGTAATCAGAGAAACATCATTTGGTCTGAAAGGAAGGTATAGTCAGGCATTGTCTGTGTACTGGCTAGAGCAATGGTCAGTATATTTTTTTTTATGGAAAAGGACCAGAACAAAATACATAGTCAAAAACAAGCAAAGGTCAAAACCTAGAATCAAGAAACCAAACTCATAAGCCATTAATGCTGATAAAAAAATCATAGTAAAAAGAAATACTCACACATGCCAATCACAGAGTGAAAAACAAAGTTGAATCTAACACTACAGTATGTTTGAAGCCAGTCTTAGATAGGCTCAAAATGAACTTGATGACCTTTATACCGTCATGCAAGATGTGTGTAGAAAATGTGCACTTCCACAGAAATATTTGAAAAATTACTATAGAAATGGAAAATGCTGAGATAATTAAAAAAAAAATCATCAAATACAGTGATACAATTTTCAAAACTTTTAAGAAAAGCACTAAAGCAGAAAACAAACAGCAGACCTGAATTTATTGGGTTCAGAAGCTCCCAAAATATTATTTTGAAATTCATCCATAATTAAAGAAGATTGCAATTCATAACAATTTTCTATTTAATGAGAATTAATGTGATGTTTTCTAATGATAGTTCTCATTGTTCCCATATGTCAAGTGTAAACAGTAAAAGTCACAGTACTGAGTCCTGCGTGACACCATATTTAACTTCCAAGTATAGTGACAGGGTGCTTCCAGCACATTTCTGAATGTACTGAAATTGATTTGATAAATATGAACTAAACCACACAACAACAGTGCATGAGAGCCCATTTTGATTTTCCACCAATAATAAAATAGAGTGGTCAAATGTTTCAAATGCTGCCCTTCAATCTAATAGCATAATTACTGTGGAACTTCTTTCAGCAAAAGATATTAGAATATTATTTACAGCATGGGTTAACTTCCATTTCAATACTTGCACACTCTTGACCAGTGTGGATGCCAGAATGAAATTTCTCAGATAAATTGTGCTGTATAAGGTGAGACTGCAGCTGTGTGGCAACTACTTTTGATGAATCTTATAAAGAAAGTATACATTTGGGAAGGGTCTATAATTGTTGGTCTAGCACTGACCTGTTCAGGAATAGTTTCATAACTGACACTTCTAGTGCATCAGGAACTGTGCCAGTTAGTAATGGACGATTGATGATGTTAAGAATGGGTGCTGCAAGAACAGATAATCAGCTTTTTACTATTTATTGGGGACTGGGTTTGAGTCACATGTAGAACGTTTCTAAGGTACATGTGGTAGATTTTGTTTTCAAAATTAAAGTGACATCCTACCTGTTATCAAACTGAAATTACTAAAGTTGTGAGTGCAGAACAAAACGTGGTTTGCCAATGTCATATTTAGTTTGCAATGTGATATTGAAATATGAGATCTTATATTGGCAATTTTATCTTCAAAGAAGTTCATAAAGTTCACACTTTTAATTTGTATGGTATTTTGCAAGGATTATTTCTGTTGTCATCACTTATTCTGGAATAATAGTCAGAGTGGACCATAAGGAGAGCTTTTTTGGAATTTTTAAAACTGTCTGTCCATGCAGTTAATAAGACCTGCAGCTTTGTTCCTCTCCACATATGCTCCAGTTTTCAGCACTCTAAACCAGGGAGACTTTCTATGTGCTTTAGTCACCTTTTTTGTATTAGTACTTCCTTGCTTTTCCCAGGGTTTTGAACCTTTTGCTACAGTATTAGGATTACAATCTTTGGAATAGTGTATTTGGACTTGATTGCAAGTCCATTTTTAATCTTTAAGGGTTTAATTCTTTTTTCATTAATTATTATCTTTTATTTATAAAAATGCTTTGTTGCTTTTTTTTGGTCACAAGATGGAGTTTTTTCTCATCTTCTTCCTTTGTGAGACATTTTGGGACATTAAGTCCTTTTTTAAATTAGTAAGGCAACGTTCTTATTTTGGAGTCTAGCCAGGTAGAAGCCTAATGTGGTAGCTGGGAGTAAGCTGAATTGAGTAAGTCTCTTCAGCGGTGCCCAGTGAAGGTCTTCACCTACTCTTCTGGAGCTTTCTGAATATTGTACTCATGTTCACCATGTTTGAGACTCCATTCCATGACATTTTTAAGTAGCTTTATAAAAAGCCTCTTTTAAAGTTTCATTATACTTAGATATATAGAGAATTAGATGTTTTTTATGCTTGAATTTTTGAATCACAATGCCCTTGTTTAAATCTATGAGTATATTGTTAAGGGCAAAACAAATAAAACATAATTAAGTCGTGATTATAAATAGGTTAACTTAATGGAGTAATATTTAAATGTGGAATCTCAGCTCCGTAGTAATTACATCTAATATGTGGTCATGACATGATAATTTTAATTAAATTAAATATAAAATTGCCAAATTCAGTAATGAACAATGAATATTGTTCTAGTGGTCTGTAGACTGGTACTACAATTGTACTGGAATTTGTTTTAATATCGAATATGAATGGCTCAAAGGATTTAAATTTACATAGATATTTAGAAGTAGTTTGCAGTTCATCTCACCGAATTATTTCAAGTCCTTCTCCTCAAAAAATACCTCTTGGTTTACAAAGGAATATAAAATCATTTGGTGATGCCTAAGCTAAAGGAACAGCATTAGATTTACTAAGCTGGGTTTCATTAAAAAACATCCAGGTGAGATTTTGTACTTGACTTAATATAATTTACCAAAGCAACTTTATTTACAAGAAAGTGGATATTTAACAAACTTAATTTAAACTTTTTAACTTTAAACTGCAAAGATGTTTTTGAATGGCTTTATGCTTTTTGTTTTAAATTGAAGTAATTTACTAATATAGGTACCTCTAATGGGGGATCTGATCTTAACTCTTGGTCTATGCTCTTAATTTTGTGGTTATCAAGTGATTTAGGTTTTGTATCAAGGCTAATTTTATAAGATATCCCGCAACTGAGATTCGGGATAGCAGCTAGAGAATAAAAACAGGTGGGATAAATAATGGCCTTCAATCTAAGATCATAAGGCTACAGTCTGCATGGTGATTTGTCATCCAAACAGTTTTGCTGCTATATTTTGGGATAAAATAAAAGATTCTCTCTAGGTAAAAGAAAACCATATCTCTTGAGAAATCCAAGTCTTTCCGAAAACTCATCCCAATTACTAACTTTTTGCACACTAGCATTATAATTTAGATATGTACAAAATTATACTTTTCAATGAATCTGCAATTATTGTTAATCTTTATTTTTCTCTGTTTTTTCAGGTTCTTTTGTGGTGGTGTTCTGTGCCACACTCACCTGTTCAAGGTCCTGTGCAACAGCCTGTGATGTTTGATTGCAAGCAGATAACCTCATTTCCCACAAGACCCACTGCATTGAAAACTGTATGATGAAGCCCAAATAAAACAAAGAGCAATTAAGTTAGGTAGAATACCCAATAGTGGCTGGGCGGTTGTTTGGCCTGGATCCCCTGCAGATTTGTTTTTTTAAGAGCTTAAATGAAGTCAGCTTTAATTTCTACTGAGGTTTTTGTTTTTCAGATGGATTCAGCTCCTGATAAATTATCAGCTTTTGTACTCTGCTGCTGTAAAACACTCCTTTCATTCCTGTGTGCATGAAATGCTCATGTGTTTCTAGTGAAAGTTAAAGTGATTGCAAAATTGATCAACAAAACAGTGACAAAGCATTTTGCAGATGTTGCATTAGCTCATGGTGAAGAAGTGGAAGCTAAGTCTTCAAACATAGCTTTCAGTTTACCAGTTGGTGTTAATTCACATCTTCAACCTATGATAATGGGTTTATTTTGTGACTTAAAGAATTAAATATATGAGTATATGTGGTTGAAATGAAGATTCTTTGCAGAGCTGCCGTGCTCACTTTCCATGAAAAGCTGGGAAGCTTTGTATTGAACTGCTACATTTTGAGGGGTGATGAGGTTGCAAGCCAATTTGAATAACAATCATACTGATAAACTTTAGAAAATAGGATAGATGAAGATAGTCCAAAACCAAATCCTTACTGTATTTTTCACTTGTCTACACTTGGTTGGGAGCATTCGCTGCATTGCTGCACCCACCACACGACAAACCACCCAGACTGGGAAACGAGTGCAGCCTGGCAACAGGTGACACCTTAGCACCACACTGGAACAGTGTGAGCTTTTTTTATAGTTGCTGGTGTGCCAATCTTCTCAACAACTCCCAAGTTTAATCTGCAAATTGAAGGACCTTCTTGCAGGGCTAGATGCAGATTGCTTTTATTCCCATGACCAAGAAATTGCAGATTAAGGGTCTTGCTTAAGGGCCCAATGGAGCAGAGTCACTTCTGGAGTTTATGGGATCCAAACTGGCAACTTTCCAATTGCTGGAATAGATTCCTAGCCTCAAGGCCACCACTCCAACCACTAGAAAATCTACAGTAGAAAATAAAAAAAAAAATGGTAATATATTAGAAAAACATCAAAATACATTTAACTGTTTACAAACACTACAAATGGATAACATATGCACACACACAAGATAATACCGATCATTTTATGCACAGTCCAAAAATGTTTTAGTATAAATGATATGATTTGAAACTTTCTAATCTAAACTTTCTTTCTAATGTTAAAAATGTAATTAATTTCCCTCTTTGGTAAACTGGTTTCCAAAAAAGGATTAAGATTTAGTTTTACCAAAATGTCTAGATGTTTGCACAGTCCTTTTGAGGCATGCCTTTTCTTTTCATCATGCATTAGTTATGGCCTTAAAGCTTACCATGATCTTTACAGTTTTTCAGATGTGTAAATCCCCACAGCTGGGAATAAAATTTCCAAAAGGAATCCTCTCAGTGCTGTGATGTGAAGTATCAAAAAGTCTTCTCTACATTCTCCACTTCTGGTTTATATAGTGTACAATGAAAAGAGACAGATAAAGACTATCCAAAAGTCCCTCCCCATCCCTAAAAGCTTTAATTAAAGGCAAAGACCCCAATATTATCTTGACAGACATCTGCAAAGTCAGTATTCTGCAACACAAACTTAACACTTAACAGTAGTTACCAAACAAGAAAATCCATATATATTGCATCCTTACAGTTTGCCAGTATTTGAGGACCTTGGAATAAAAGTTATGCTTCTCTAAATTGAGAGGAGCCAGATGAGGTAGTTTGAACTAATAGTTAGGATTCCCCATTGGAGCCTTACACAGGTACAGCCAACTACGTGAAGACTGAGGGGCAGACCCAAAACCTGCTGAAGAGATTGGATTTTGTAACAGGCCTTAGTGCTTCTAGGAATTCCTAAGTAAGAGCTGGAAGATTTTGCTTGGCCAACTTGGTCCATTCATCATTTTTCCACCACAACCTTCATCAGAAAAAGTTGGAAGCTAATAATCATAATAATAATAATACCTGTGCTGTACTTAACAGTAACATCAAAAAATAATTGTTGACATAGAATTGTTATTCTGTCACAGAGACCAAAATAAAAGCGAATCAAGGAAACAAAATAAATCTGCTGCATAATGATGTCCTAGGTATGATGTTATACTGCATCTGGCCCTGCAAGCAATCCTTCAAATTGCAGGGAAATCATGGTGGTTGGTGGCAGGATTGTCACTCCAGCCATTGTAAAAAAAAAACCTAATGCAATTTTGAGAGTAACTTTGCTGCAGCCATCCATAGAAAGGCTGCTTGCATTATGAAAAGAATGGGGGAAAACCCTCGAGAGCCCCATCCCCGGAAGAGTTAAAAATGTTAGAGAGCCAAAGGGATCAAGCCCATTGGGGAGCAGAACTGGTGTGGTGCTAAGGCATCACCCTTGCATGGCAGCACTCAGGTCCCGATTTGAGGCCGCCCATCAGGGTTGGCGTGTAGAACATCTTGTCTCTCCAGCATGATGATCATCTTCCTCTGCTGTTGGAGGAGCTTTGTAAACTCCACATTTCAGTGGCAGCACTGTCTGAGGTGTGCAAATCTAGGACTGGCCAGATCTCTATAGATGGGTACAGGTGCACCTTATATTGGTCTGGATGTTCTAGTGGCTCTCATACTCAGGGAGGAGCTGTTGCTGTAGCGGATTGGCTCCTTCTGATGGTGTCCAATGTCACTCCTTTCAATGAGCATATTATGAGTCTCAGATTACGGCACTCTTTTGGTGCCCTGTCTGTTGTATCAGTGTATATTCCAACCGCGGTGAGTGATGTCTCAGCGAGGGAGAAATTTTATTCAGAACTTTGCTTGGTGGTGGCTCTGGTTATGGGTGACTTCAACGTAACCACTGGTACTGAAAGGGTTGGCTATGAGGATTGTGTCGGTCCCCATGGGTCTGGTGGCCGTGGTGAAAGTGCTTTTGACTTTGCAAAAGGTCAGGAACTGTGAATTGCTGGATCATGGTTGGTTCCAGAACCCTGAGCAGCATTATTGGACTTGATACTCCAATACTGGTGGTGCGGGGAAGGAGATCAATCACATCCTTGTGGGCATATGCATATGCATAAGCTTACAAAACTGCAGGATCTACAGCTGACCACAGACTTTTTGTTGTTACTCTGAAGATCCAGCTTAGTTCCAGTAGATTCCCACCTACTAGGAAAATGAGGTTGGACCTGGCCAGACTCCAAGATCAGGGTGTTTCTGACGAGTTTGCATGCAATTTGGGTGTGACTGCCGATCCTAATGTGATGTAGGAGACCTTCCGTAAGAAGACCCTGAAGGTTGCTGAGGGATGTGTTGGTGTTCCCAGAAGGAGGTGTTTCATCTTGCAGGGCACTCTGGATATCATCGAAAGGGATTGTAGTGTATTGATTGATGGCAACTCTGGTCTGTACCCGGAACTGAGAAGGACAGCTGTGAGGGCTCTGAGGGCAGATAAAGAGGCATTTGTTAGATGAATCTATGTGCAGGTGACATAACCATCTATGGTCTAGTGACCCATGTCCTGCTTACAGAGGAATTGAAGTATTAAGCACATCCGAATCTGTTCCTCGGAGAGTCGCAGTCAGGACAGTTGATAGAACAGTCCTTATTGATAACACTGCAGTTGTGACCTGCTAGACTGGCTACTTTGAGCAGCTGTTTAAAGCTGATTCTCCGGCTAGGATGTTGGATATCTTTGGGTGTATGGTTCTTGAGGCTGATCCCTAAATTAGCTGTGAATCACCCAGACTTACTGAGATTGCACAGGTTGTGAACCAGCTGACGGTAGGGGAGGCTGCAGAGATCTGTGTTGAACTTCTCCAGGAAGGTTCTCATGGAGCACAAAAGTGAATATCAGCTTCTTCGTGTGGTGGGTGCAGCAACATGCTGTACTACTGTATGCTTCCCATCCTGACCTGATCTGATAATAATGAGCCTGCAAAGTCTTCACTGACTTGATTTCTTATACTGTAGTCAGTAAATAAATGCCTACATAAACTATACCCCTAAACATTAAAAATACACTAGAGTTATACATATTCTTCCATATTTCACCTTTTTTTTATATATTTTCGATCCACTTAAGATGGTGGTTTACTGAAACCACCTTTAGCGCAGCACCACTCTCTATTACCACTCTTTCATCTGCTCTTGCTTAGAGGTGAGGCTCACAGCACTACAATAGATAGATAGATAGATAGATATACACATACACATATATATATATGCAGTATACTGTAGGAGGGGAACAGGCACCCTGGCCGGAAGATGATTCAGTATCTGGACGGGAGGCCAGTGTGATGACACGAGCGAAGTGGCTGGTGGAATGAGAAAATAAATTTGTACCTGGTTGGTATGAATTAACAGATGGCCTAAGAAAAGTTGAGGACTAGGTGGTAGTTCCTCGTATGGTAACCCAGTCAGTATACCCACGGGGTGCTTGATGTCTGGAAGGGCAGCCCTATCGGGGTCTTTAGGTATTGACAGAGCACACAGTTGGGGGAGATCCTCCCTACTAGTGCTTCCAGTGCGACAACGGAAGCATTCCTGGGTTCGACTAAAAAAGAGTCAGCTACCTCACCTCAGGGAGTCATAGTTCTGTGGCAGCGGGTAACACTCAGTGGAGGACGGAAGGAGGAAGATTTGTTTATTAGTATAATTATGGTTAATTTTTGGAGAGGTGATTGAAAAGTGCCATGTGAGAATAAATATCTTTTATTTTTATTCTAAAACAGTGTGGTGTATTGGTGTATTGCTGTATCTTGGGTTTGGGACTCAGTGACGCCCCTTGTGGTCACAATACACATATACATACATACATACATACATACATACATACATACATACATATAGTCATGCATGTGCATCTGGGAACCACCCTTCTGGTTCTGGTGAGGTAAGAAGTTCCACCTTGGGACGAGACTATCATCTCTTTAACAAGTAACATCAGAGGGCCACCTGGCTACAAGGGAGCCTAGCGTCAGACCTTGACTGGTGAAAGGGGAGAACAGAGTTTCAGAATTCCAAGCCAAAGAAGAAATGAGGCTTACCAGAGCTGTTTTTTTTTCTTTTGCCACCATATGGCTTTAAAAAGATGTCAGGTAAAATTAAACGAGTTAACTTGACTGTTCCATTAACATTTAGCCTTGCCTACAGATTTTTTTCCAGCTGCTTTACTATATATTGTGTATATAAGAGAAAAATGAGAAGTACAAAGAGATACATGAGAAGTACAATGTGTGCAAGTTCGGCTAGTATCTTACGAGGTGCTTCACCAGTCTTGTTGCAAGGAGCTCTTTGTGCATTTGTTGTGTATTTCCTTTGTTTTGCTTAACAGAATCAAGTTTTGTGTTGTAATTATGACCCCAAAGTATAGTGAAGTCTTTCGGACTCTAAGCTCAAGCAGGCAAAGTCAGTGATATGGCTAAGTGAGAAAATACAGGTTTTAGGTCAACTTTGTGTTGGATTGTCATCTGTCTTTGTCAGCCACAAGTTTGTTGTTAACTAACTGATGGTTCATTATATTTGCAAAAAGGAATACATTATTTGTTAAAGTGTATGTAAATCCTCTCCAGAAAGTGCTAAAGTAACCTCTCAAGTATGAGATGAGGGAATTGAAAAATTGGAAAAGAGATTACGTCTGTATAAAGTGGAAGAACGCAAAATGGTGGTCAAAACTGTGCACTGCAGTGGATTTAGTCCACATCCAGGACTGGTTCCTGATTCAAGGTTGATGTTTCCAGAAAAGGCTCTAAATTTTCCCAACTCAAATACAATATCTAGAAATGGAAACTAGATTGAAAAGCATATTGTTTCTCATCTTATTTAAATCTGAATTGTTCTGGTCTTTTTCCGGGATATGATGTCTCTAGAGTACTGGCAAATCCATGTAACCTAGTGTCATTTTCAGCATAGTGCCTAATGCACTGGGCTTTAAACTACAAAGTTGCCAGCCCAGTTATCATCTATGATTGACCCTGAACAAGTCACTTAGCATCCCTCAGCTCTAATAGTAAAAGAAATGTATGTAAATAGCTGTAATGTATCCTAATCTTACAAGTTGACCTGGTGAAAGCTGTCAGCCAAGTATACAATTTAAATATATTAAGTGTGAATATACCATAATTTTGATGTCAATTTTCATAACAAATCATTTTTCTATGTTTTAGATAATTCCCTGAGCTTGTATAGTTTGATTAATAGTCTCTAAAGAGGTACTGAATCAAATATATTTTGAAAGTCAAGATACTGTAGATATCATGCTGTATGGTCAGGCACTAAAATGTTTTTTCTCTTCATTTTAAAGCAGAGTCATATTAGTAACTATGTAGTTGCAATCAACTATATTCTGTTTTTTTATACACTCTTACAATGCTGACCATCTTCTTGGATGGGGACTAGAATTACTGTCAGGAATGAAGCAAAATAAACTGAGTTGAGGACTGCACAAAACGTATTTTCTATGCTAAAACTTATCCTCTACTATAATGGACTTTGTTGTTACAAAGTGTCATGTAAATATGTAAAATCTGACATTTATGGTAATTGTCTGTACCAGTTATGCTGCACAAAAGAAATAAGCATTTTGCTAACAGTCAGCACATGTGCTAAAATTACACAAGCACAAACCCATGTAAGATATCAGAGATAAATGTTAGCTTCATAAACACTGGATGAGAGCTGAGTGTGCTGCATCAGAGACAGAGAGTGAGCTGAATAAGCTCTTGATGAAAAGCAACTAGTTGTGGGCCAGAGGTTGCCAGGAATAAGGAAGTAGACACTTTAAAAAATCTTTGTACAGACAAGCAATAAGTTGATCAATGTCTTCCACCACCATCATGTCTGAGGTATATGTGCAGCGTAAAAGAGGCTTAGATTTTCAGCAGCATTGCCAGACCAAATATCTCTGTAACAGAACACAAAATCTAGCATTACTAGTTTTATTCTGGGGATTTCTACATCTTGATTTGGTTTTGCTTTGGCATATATGATTATAGAGTATTAATGTTCTGAACATTACAATATTAAGGTAAGTTAAGTATCTGACTCTCTATATTGCAATTCTCTTTGCCTAACAAATGAGGACAATATACATTAGTTAACTCAGAGGGTAATAAAGTAGCAAGCTGTATAAAATCAATACAGTAGCATAATACAGAGTAAAGTGCTGGCTGTATTTCCAAGTACTGGTAAGGTCACAGTAAAAGAGAATTAGACATTACACAATGGGCCCTCTGAAAGAAGGTGTATGTTTTGATGAGAGGTGCCCTGCAAAGCCTTTCCACATAAAACACCTCCAGACCACACAGATTTCACTAGATATTGTACCTCAATTACGAAATATTGTTCAAGGTTTATCCACTATGCATTCACTAGCATCTTTGTCAATTTCCAAACTGGTAACTATCTCAGTAAAATTCTAGCCACTAGCATGTGGCATTTATTTTATCTCTCCATGCTGTTTGTCCATTCCTTAATGGAAAAATAATTGAAGTTGACGTTTACATTATTGGCAGTATTCTACCCCAGTTGCATTTCTAATGTAATCTCTCTTTTCATAAGACTGAATAATGCTGACTTTAAATTTAAAGAAGTGTTTGAGATGCAGTATCTTTCATATTTTTCTTATTTTTGCTGATGAATTGCTTCGAAGTATAGAATTTAGAAAATGTTGCAGAACTTTCACAAAATATTAATTTAAACTTATCCTGTGGTGCCATACATTTGTCTGGACTGTTCCATCTGCAATTGCAGCACTCACCCCTATAGTCAGGTCAGTAATTTATATATATTAAATAAAAAACGTGGCTACCAGTAGCCATACCACATGCACTTCAGAACAGATAATACACCTGAAGCTAAGCATGTTCAGGCCCAGCCAATATTTGAATGGGATACAGGTCTAGGTAAAGCTTGGGCTGCTACAGGAAGACGTGCTGGAAAGGCCAACAAAGCGTAGATCCCAATTTCCCAGTGCAGTGACTGGGACACTGTATGTTTTATATGGCAGAGTCCTTCGGATAAGACGTAAAACCAAGGTCCTGTGGTCATTGAAGAACCCAGAGGATATTTTGTAAGGAGTAGGGTGTATCGCAATGTCCTGGCTAAATTGCTCTTCACGGCCTAGTCATTCGAACCCCCTTGTCTCTACTTGGCTGTCTCTCTCACCCCTTAACCATCTAATAGCTAATGCTATGTGAGCATACTTGTGAAAAATGTCTGTCATCATATCATCTAGGTGCATGATGCACATTGGTGGTTCTCCACTCTCTATGTAAAACACTTGAAGTAGAAAAGTGCTATATAAATATAAGTATTAATATTACCATCCATCATGAAATGCTTAAGAAAAGAAAAGAAGAAAATTACAATGTTTCCATGGTAATGCCGTTCACTATAAAATACTGCCATTTTGAAGCAGTTACAGTTAAGTAAAGGCGTCAACACCTCTTTAAAAAGACAACATTGTGCACAGTTGTCTTGTTCCTCTGGCATCAGAGCCAGTTCTCAATCATTTGGCTTCCCCGAGCCATATTCTGTTTTAATAGCCAAGAGACTCTCTAGTTCCTCCTCAATAGTAAATGTAACCTGTCTGTCAAAGAAGCCAATAAATCACCATACTTTCATTTCCAGTTGACACAACATAATGTATCCATTAACCTTCAAGAGATTGCATACCACTCAACCCTTTACTTTTGAATTCTGTTATTTTTACAATCAGATATTATTTATTCATATACTCTGCATCACGTAATTTGGCTAGGTATACTTTTCTGTTTTTCTTTCAAATAAGCATTTTACTGACTAACCAATCAAGCATCCAATATTTCTTAGCATTTGTCTTTGCAATGAAATATCAGGCTCTTTATTAAATAATTCACCCTATAGAACAAACTGAAATAATGACTTGAGTTTATGTAATGGCAGATACATTAAGTAAAATCTAAATGCCACCAAAGGGGCAAGATGAAAACAAAGATCGTGACAGTGAAAAGTCACACATTGAATATAAAAAAGTCACCTTTAGATTTTCATAGCAGTACGTCAGCTCTTTCCCTTGAATGTGTGAATTTGCCCTGCGATGGACTGGCACCCTGTCCAGGGTTTGTCCCTGCTTTGTGACCTATGCTAATTGGGCTAGTCTCTACCACTCCCTGTGACCCTTGTCTGGATTAAGCGGGTTAGAAAGTGACATGACATTCTGTGATCTCAGAAATGAGAATTTTTGGAAGTTGCATAAAAATCAAGGTCAGATGTAATAACTGAGACAACATAATTACTGTTAATTTATATGTAAACAGCACAACTCAGGATAATAGTTGATAGTGCACCAGATGTTATTTAATTGATTAATATATTAAAGAAAAGACCTACTGTATATAGAAGCATGCTGTAAATCCTTGTTACAGTAAAAAATCAAAGGGAATGAGATTAGTGTTAAAAGGAGAGTTTTGTAACTAAAATGCTGACAGAATAATTGATTTCTGCCTTAAAGTCCTCCCCCTCCTTCTCCTCCTCCACTGTGTCAAATCCATAGTCTCACTGTCAAATTTTTCCATGTCTTCTTATTCTGTCATTCTCTGAAGTTATGCACTAAGAGTGCTGGATTCTTTTTGTTAATGATGCATGCTTTCGGCACAATGGAACCCTATTGGTTTTCATTGCTGTTACTTTCCACTTTAACCACTTCAATATATATCTGTATTTGTTTCAGGAGATAAAGACTCCAAACTTTCAGCTGATGTACGGCTTCTGATATTATTGAATTCCCATTATTCCTGCACATTTTACTCGTTAAAAGAGAGTTGATTTTGCTTTGAAGTTCATTTAAATGATATTCCCACCCATTCCCTCTAACTCTGTATTGTGTATGCCTAATTGATAGGGTTTTCAAGGCTGGAATATTCAGGACAAGTTTGAGGGATGGAAGACTCTGTGTTAATATTCCGATGCTGTGCACATACATCTTTTGTAATTATCAAGTATTATCTCTGATTAAGTCTTATTGCTTTAAATCCACAATTCATAATTAATCCAAAAACAAATTTTTAACATCTAATTATTCATTTTGTTTATCCATTTATTTAGTTCCAAGATTCATAGATTGCTATAGCTTATGAAAGCAGCATTTGGCACAAGGCTGCAGCCAGTTCAAGGTAAGATGCCAGATCTTAGTACAATGATTGCTCATGCACATTCACTTGCATTCTGTCAACAAAACCACCTATAATAATAATAATAACAAATTACATTTATATAGTGCTTTTTTCACTACCCAAATCGCTTTACATAGACGGAGGGGAACCACTTCAACCATCAACAATGGATGATGCATTAGCGGCCATTATTGCACTAGTACATTAACCATACATTAGCTATTCGTTGGCAAAGGGGTTAGAGAAATAGCCAGATACAGACAGGAAGTGATTAGGGAGCCAGAATGGACAAAGCCATGATGAGCAATTTAGCTAGGACATTTCATTACAACCCTACTATTTTTGAAATATGTATGGACTTGAGAAAACTGGAACTGCAAAAATAGTTTAGTATGAGATTATTGTGAGTGTATTTTAAATGTTGACCCTAGAGAAGGCCGGGTAAATCATATTTGCAAGTGTTCTCGCAAAACCGAGTCACTGGTTAAAAAAAAAAAGGTGTTGTTCTTTTGCAGTTTACATACAGTAGCCTTAAAGTAAGCTTCACATTTTTACGTCTACAGTCAAATAACAATAAATGTTTAAGTATTACATCACAACTAAAGCAGTAAAGTACAAGTCACAGAATTACTTCTTCTTCTTCCTCTTTCGGCTGCTCCCGTTAGGGGTTGCCACAGCAGATAATCTTCTTCCATTTCTTTCTGTCCTCTGCATCTTGTTCTGTTACACCCATAACATGCATGTCCTCTCTCACCACATTCCTTTAACCTTCTCTAATGCTTTCCTCTTTTTCTCTCGCCTGGCAGCTCTATACTTAACATCCTTCTCCCAATATACTAAGCATCTCTCCTCTGCACATGTCCAAACCAACGCAATCTAGCCTTTCTGACTTTGTCTCCCAAATATCCAACTTGAGCTGACCCTCTAATGTACTAATTTCTAATCCTATCCATCCTTGTCACACCCAATGCAAATCTTAGCATCTTTAACTCTTCTACCTCCAGCCCTGTCTCCTGCTTTCTGGTCAGTGCCACTGTCTCCAACCCATATAACATAGCTGGTTTCACTACCGTCTTGTAGTGATATTCGTCTGTCACAAATCACTCTTGATACTCTTCTCCACCCTGCCTGCACTCTCTTTTTCACCTCTCCCAAGTATTTAAACTCATCCACCTTCACCAACTCTACTCCTTGCATCCTCACCATTCCACTGACCTCCCTCTCATTTACACACATGTATTCTGTCTTGTTCCTACTGACCTTTATTCCTCTCCTCTCTAGAGTATATCTCCACCTATTTAGGGTCTCCTCAACCTGTTCTCTACTATCGCTAGAGATCACAATGTCATCAGAAAACATCATAGTCCACGGGGACTCCTGTCTAATCTCGTCTGTCAACCTGTTCATCATTATTGCAAATAAGAAAGGGCTCAGAGACGATCCGTGATGTAATCCCACCTCCACATTGAATGCATATATCACTCCTACCACAGACCTCACCACGGTCACACTTCCCTTGCAAATGTCCTGTAAAATTCTTACATACTTCTCTTACACTACCAACTTCTTCATACAATACCACAACTCCTCTCAAGGCACCCTGTCATATGCTTTCTCCAGGTCCACAAAGACACAATGCAACTCCTTCTGGCCTTCTCTATACTTCTCAATCAACACCCTAAGAGCAAACATCGCATCTGTGGTGCTGTTTCTTGGCATGAAACCATACAGCTGCTCACTAGTCATCACCTCACTTCTTAACCTAGCTTCCACTACTCTTTCCCATAACCATGCTGTGGCTCATCAATTTTATCCCCCTGTAGTTACAACAGTCCTGCACATCCCCTTTATTCTTAAATATTGGCACCAGTACACTTCTTCTCCACTCCTCCGGCATCCTCTCATTTTCCAAGATTCCATTAAACAATCTGGTTACAAACTCCACTGCCATCTCTCCTAAACACCTCCATGTTTCCACAGGTATGTCATCTGGACCAACAGCTTTTCCATTCTTCATCCTCTTCATAGCTGTCCTCACTTCCTCCTTGCTAATCTTTGCACTTTCTGATTCACCATCTCCACATCATCCAACCTCTTCTCTTTCTCATTCTCTTCATTCATCAGCCACTCAAAGTACTCTTTCCTGTTGCTCAACACACTCTCCTCGCTCGTGAGTACGTTTCCATCTTTATCTTTTATCACCCTAACGTGCTGCAAATCTTTCCCAGCTCGCTCCCTCTGTCTAGCCAATCGGTACAGGTCCTTTTCTCCCTCCTTAGTGTCCAACCACTCATACAATTCATGATACGCCTTTTCTTTAGCCTTCGCCACCTCTCTCTTACCCTTGTGCCTTATCATCGTGTACTCTTGTCTACTTTCTGCCTCTCTCTGACTATCCCACTTCCTTGCCATCCTCTTTCTCTGTATACTCTTCTGTACTTGCCCATTCCACCACCAGATTTCCTTTTCCTCCTTCTTCTGTCCAGATGTCACGCCAAGCACCCCTCTTGCTGTCACCTTTACTACATCTGCTGTACTTTCCCAACTGTCTGGTAACTCTTCACTGCCACCTAGTGCCTGTCTCACCTTCTCCCTAAACTCAACCTTGCAGTCTTCCTTTTTCAACTTCCACCATTTGATCCTTGGCTCTGCCCTCACTCTCTTCCTCGTCTTGATTTCAACGTTATCCTACAGACCACCATCCTATGCTGCTTAACTACACTTTCCCCTGGCACCACTTTGCAGTTCTTCAACCTCCTTCAGATTGACTCTTCTGCATAGGATGTAATCTACCTGTGTGCATCTTCCTCCACTCTTGTACGTAACCCTATGTTCCTCCCTCTTCTTAAAATATGTATTCACCACAATCATGTCCATCCTTTTGGAAAAATCCACTATCCTCTTACCTTCTTTATTCCTCTCCTTGACACCATACCTACCCATTACCTCCTCATCTCCTCTGTTACCTTCACCAACATGTCCACTGAAATCTGCTTCAATCACCACTTTCTGTCCCTTGGGTTCACTGTTCATCACTTCATCCCACTCACTCCAAAAATCTTCTTTCTCATACATTGCACACCCAACTTGCGGGGCATATACACTAACGACATTCATCATCACACCTCAAATTTCCAACTTCTTAATCATTACTCTGTCTGATACTCTTTTCAACCCCAAAACACTCTTGACATATTGTTCCTTCAGAATAACCCCTACTCCATTTGTCCTCCTATCCACACCATGATAGAACAATTTGAATCCACCTCCGATACACTTGCGCTTACTCCCCTTCCATTTAATCTCTTGCACGCACAATATATCAACCTTCCTTCTCTCCCCTTACCAGTCATACTACCAACATTCAAAGTTCCTATACCTCAGTTTCACTCTCTTTACCTTCCTCCTCTCCTCCTGCCTCCAGACACATCTCCCCCCCTCTTCTTCTTCTTCTTCTTATTCTTCTTCTTCGGCCAACAGTAGCCCAATTTATGCTAGCACCCTAATGGCTAACAGTACTGGTGGCAGTCATTGTTAACCCGGGGCTCGACCGATTGGTTTGGTATTGGTTTGGCAAAATTTTACACTGGATGCCCTTCCTGGTGTAACCCTCCCCATTTATCTGGGCTTGGGACCGGCACGAAGAAACACACTGGTTTGTGCATCCCCTGTGGCTGGGAGTCACAAGTCACAGAATTTAATTAAAATAAATAAATAAATAAATAAATGTACAGCATAAAACTAAGAATAGAAACCTGCATGAAGAAAAATTTTATTGATCAAATTACACTAATATTGAGGACAGCCGAAATGTTTGAGCATTATCGCGAGCACAAGTAGAACAAGAGATGATTAAGTAGCAAAGAGACAGGATTAGGGCAAGCAGAGGCTCTCAATACTGGGAGAACAAAACACATCCAAGTAATCAGAACCGATTAGGCACAATGAAATCAATAGTCAAAAGAAGAGAAAGGTTGAAACCAAACCACAGAATCCCATCACTTGCACCTAAATTCTTCTTTTTAAAGTTCCACACTAGGGGAACCTAGTAGCTGAAGGATTTTATTCAAACTTTATTTTATTCAAATCTTATATTCAAATTCTTATTTTAATTCATATCTCTGTGTAGTTATCCATCCTAACATATTCCAAGAAAATACATATTTTTATTTTTTTCCATGCTTTTCACTGCTTAAGTTACTTTGGCCTTTTTCTCACTTTTTTTGTAGAGTTTGTTACTTTCCATTGTATCCAAATGATAATAATTAAAAATGAGCAGTGCAAACATGGGTGTCAATGACATTGAATACTAAAGAGGAGCAATTATATTACTGCCATTCTGAGTTAATATTTTTTTACAAAAGAGCACACAAGTGAATATGACACTGAATGCTAACGTTAATGTTAATCATAAGCATTTGATTACAATTAAAGAAGCAAACTCTATTAAAGTTAAGCATTTAAATATTTGCAAAAATCAAAATATTTCAAATTTTTTAAAAAAACGACAACTCACTAAACAATGAGATCCATGAAAAGTAAGAATGATGCACTGATAGTAAAATTAGTTAGAATAAAAACCCATAACCACAGGGGCCCTCCTGGACAGGACTTGAAATCCACTTATCTAAATCATTAAAATTGTGTGTTTTCTTAATGCAATAAAGCAAGGTAGTTTTTCAGGGTAAAAGCTGGACCAACAAATGAAGGAATCAATTTAGGAGCAGACCAAATCATAGATAATGTAAAAGTCATAGTCATATCAGAGTAACTTATTGAAAAGATAGGTAGAACAACCAAGAAAGAAGATAAGTCATAGAATGCTGCAAAAAATTCTGTCACTGACTAGATTTATTTTTCAGAACTAGAATCTAGAACTACAGAGGTTTTAAAGAAAATACAGTACTTGAGTAGAACACTGCTGGGTGTTGCCATATTAAATAGGAGGAGCACAACAGCATAACATCATGTGATTTCAAAATTACATGCTTGGCAACATGAACAGAAACTAGGACACTGTGTCTATAGTGACTACAGAATTGTCTTGCTCTGTGCTTTATTAAACTTTTTTTCTTTTATATGATGTTTATAGTATGTATTCTGATCTTTTCAGAGTTAACTTTGATTTTAACAGTTTAGAACAGTCTAAAAAGTCTAAGTCTAAAAATTCAGCATGATTATTTTTTCTTTGTTGTTTGGATTAACTTTCATGTCACTTGGGGTTTTCATCCAGTGCCTCCTTTTCAGCATGCAGTGATTGTAACAGCAGAGAGTACTTGTTTCAGTAGAACCTACCCACAGACAGGTATCTACCACCTGATTTCTCAGTGAATCTGACCACCATTTTTAATTTAGTAAATTGTTCTTATAGTTTGTGGTAAGTTGTGCCAGAGGTCTGTGGTGATGTGTGGTTGCAGGTATGCGGCTGTGCAAAGCCATATGGCTGCAAGATGCTGAGTGAGGAAATTGGCTGATTGCTAGTTCACGTGCAAGTACAATATCAACCACTCCTCATTGACACTTTGCAGGTCATTAAAGCAAAGCCCAATACCAACAAATGATGTAAGAAATCTGAGTAGAGCAGAAGAGAGTGAGAAAAAGAAAATGTAAAAGTTAGAAATTCAAGGAAGAACGTTTGTTGTGATCAAAGAGAAAAATCAGGAGATTGTTCTGGTGTTAAGGACAGGAGGCAAGGCCCATAGGAAGTGAAGGGGATGGCACTCGAGGGGCAGTTCTGTCATGCTAAGCACTG
Source organism: Polypterus senegalus (assembly GCF_016835505.1). Taxonomy (NCBI): domain Eukaryota; kingdom Metazoa; phylum Chordata; class Cladistia; order Polypteriformes; family Polypteridae; genus Polypterus; species Polypterus senegalus. The sequence goes on along the minus strand of NC_053155.1, from coordinate 180,070,917 downwards.
GAAGACCCAGCGGCCATTTCATGGATGATGGTGGTGAGACAACGCACCGGGTTGTGGGCATTCGAGGTTGTTATGAGCTGTGGTGGCTGTGATGCAAGCCGAAGTGGGATGACAGTGCTTGCTGAAATCTGTCTGTTGAGCAGACCCAGAGGATGAGCAAAGAAATGATGCACTAGAGCTGTGAGACAGAGCTAGACAAGCCAATATTAACAGAGAGATTTTACTCTTGAAGATATTTTGGTTGTATGTATTTATTTATTGCATTTCTTACAAGAGGACTTGTTTTTAATGATTATTTTTAGGAAGATTATATTTACTGAACTGTACTGCACTTTTGAACACAATTGGACTTTTTTGATTATATGGTATTAACTGCACTAAACACTTGGCACCAGTCTTGTTGTTTGTGCATTCATCGTCTTGGCCCATCCTCAGCACATGACTATGTCCTGGGGAATGGGTTAAGTTAAGGTATCCAAGGTTTCATGTAGTTGTGTAAAACAAAAAGACTGGGAAGCGGATTATTCCAGACCTAAAAAATTGCCAAGGGGGTGTGATCTTTCTCACCAACTTTTAAAATGGGAAAGATTCAGTCTCCACATAACAAAATGGAGAAACCAAGCATGAGTGTGTCTTCAGTATAATTGAACTGATGTGTGTTATTGCATTTACTTTACAGAAGCTTGGCTAACTGAGAACTGCTCTGTTGATGAGATGGTAATTTATGGATTTGGTGTACCTTGTCATTTGTATAGAGATTTGGCCATTATCAGAAAGCCACACAATGAGGGTGTCTGCCTTTATATAAACAAACAAGGGAATACATAGGTGATGGATAAAGAACAATTGTGCACAAGGATGGTGTAACTTCCATCTGTCTTGCTACATACCATTTATTTGCTTAGATAGTTCCTACAAATTTTCTTTACAATTGTCTATCTTCATCAGCGGGTGATAGAATTAGAATTAGAACAATCTAGACGAGAACAGGCCATTCAGCCCAACAAAGCTCGCCAGTCCTATCCACTTGCTTCCTCCAAGAAAACATCAAGTCGAGTTTTAAAAGTCCCTAACGTCTTACTGTCTACCACACAACTTGGTAACTTATTCCAAGTGTCTATCGTTCTTTGTGTAAAGAAAAACTTCCTAATGTTTGTGCGAAATTTACCCTTAACAAGTTTCCAACTGTGTCCCCGTGTTCTTGATGAGCTCATTTTAAAATACAAGTCTCGATCCACTGTACTAATTCCCTTCATAATTTTAAACACTTCAATCATGTCACCTCTTAATCTTCTTTTGCTTAAACTGTAAAGGCTCAGCTCTTTTAATCTTTCCTCATAATTCAACCCCTGTAGACCTGGAATCAGCCTAGTCGCTCTTCTCTGGACCTTTTCTAGTGCTGCTATGTCCTTTTTGTAGCCTGGAGACCAAAACTGCACACAGTACTCAAGATGAGGCCTCACCAGTGCATTATAAAGGTTGAGCATAACCTCCTTGGACTTGTACTCCACAGATCGTGCTATATAACCTAACATTCTGTTAGCCTTCTTAATGGCTTCTGAACACTGTTTGGAAGTTGATAGCTTGGAGTCCACTATGACTCCTAAATCCTTCTCATAAGGTGTACTCTCGATTTTCGACCGCCCATTGTGTATTCAAACCTAATATTTTTACTTCCTATGTGTAATACTTTACATTTACTGACATTAAATTTCATCTGCCACAAATCTGCCCAAGCCTGTATGCTATCCAAGTCCTTCTGTAATGATATAACGGATTCCAAATTATCTGCTAATCCACCTATCTTGGTATCATCTGCAAACTTAACCAGCTTGTTACTTATATTCCTATCTAAATCATTTATATATATTAAAAATAGCAGCGGCCCTAGCACTGACCCCTGTGGAACACCACTCTTAACATCGCCAGTTCTGATGAGGTTCCTCGCACCATCACCCTCTGCTTCCTGTGTCTGAGCCAATTCTGCACCCATCTAAAAACATCACCCTGAATTCCCACTTCTTTTAACTTGATGCCCAACCTCTCATGTGGCACCTTATCAAATGCTTTCTGAAAGTCCAGATAAATAATATCATAAGCTCCACTTTGATCGTATCCTTTTGTTGCCTCCTCATAGAATTCCAACATGTTAGTAAAACACGACCTCCGAACCCATGCTGACTGTTCAGAATAACTCCTGTCCTTGTCATGTGTTGCTCAATCTTATCCTTAATAATTCCTTCCATTAATTTTCCTGTGATGCTTGTTAAGCTTACTGGCCTATAGTTGCTTGGATCTGCCCTGTCACCCTTTTTATATAATGGGATGATATTTGCCATTTTCCAGTCCTTTGGAATCTCTCCAGTGCACAGTGACTTCCTAAAAATATGTGTCAAGGGTTTATATATGTACTCACTAGCCTCCTTAAGAACACGAGGATAAATATTATCTGGGCCTGGTGATTTGTTTGATTTCATCTTATTTAATCTGAGCAGCACTTCTCCCTCTACAATTTCCAAATCCCTCAGTACCTCCTTAGTAGTTGTGTTTACCTCTGGCAGGTTATCCACTTGCTCACTTGTAAACACCTCAGAAAAATGTAAGTTTAGGGCATCTGCTATTTCATTGTCTGTATCTTTTAATTCCCTTTACTATTCCTGATGAACTTGACCTCCTCCTTAACTGTTCTTTTACTACTAAAATACTGAAAGAATCTCTTGGGGTCTTCTTTCGCCTTATCTGCTATATTCCTCTCCAACTGTCTTTTAGCCTCTCTGATATCCTTCTTAATGGTTGCCCTCATTTTCTCATACGCGCTACGGTTCTCTTTGCAGTCATTAGTCTTATATGCCTTATACAGCAGTTTTTTCCTTTGCAACTTCTTTTTTAAATCTTTATTAATCCATCGTGGAGATTTTTTAGTTTCCTATTACTTCCAAATTTAGGTATGTATCTGTCCTGCATTACATGTAAAACATTTTTAAACCTGTTCCACTGCTCCTCGACTGTCTCCACATTTAAAAGCTTATCCCAGTCTATCCTACTTAGACTTTGTCGCATCTGCTCAAAATTAGCCCTACTAAAGTTCAACTTAACAATTTTAGTCTTTGCATCTGTACTCTTACAAAATACTGAGAATTGTATTACATTATGGTCACTTGACCCTAGTGGTTCAATCACCTCTACACCCTCAATTCTATCCTGATTATTACAGAATACTAAATCCAGATAGGCTTCACCCCTTGTTGGTGCTTTAACATGCTGTGTTAAAAACAGTCGCCGATTACTTCTAAAAACTCCTGCTCTTGTGCTCCTCCATCTGTAAGGTTATCCCAGTTAATATTTGGATAATTAAAGTCCCCCATGACTATAATATCCCCTGTAAACTTGCCTTTTTGATATTACTAAAAAGATGTGTGTTGAAATTACTGTCTGAATTGGGTGGTCTATAACACACTCCTAAAATGAGACCTTTTTCCCTAATATTTTCCAGGCGAAGCCACATGTCCTCACTAAGATGGGGCTCATCATCCAACTGAAGATGACTTACATTTAATTCCTGTTTGGCATAAACAGCAACCCCACCTCCTTTTCTGTTCTGCTATCCTTCCTAAAAAATGTGTATCCCTCTATGTTACACTCATCCCCATCTTTGTTATTTAGCAGATGATACAGAGGCTTGAATGACTGTCCCCTCACTTCTTCAGTTTTCTTTTTGACAAGTCTGACCAGTGTTCACTTATCATTTGCCCAACTGCACGTCACAGCATTGTGCTTGATCAGTGATGCAGCAACATTAAAAGTGATTATGAATTTAGAGCCAAGCCTTGGCTGACTTTATCAGATCATAGTCATTCCATTGTCACAGATAGTCTTTAAAAGAGAACAGTCAGTAATTAAACCAATGAAAGTCTGATACTAGGTGCCTGAGTGCCTGTATAGCTGTTTTAAATGTACTAAGTATGACATGTTCAAAGAATCATGTACTGATGCACTGACAGACACAATAAGCAGTTACATATAATTCAGCGTGGATGCCATAATCCCAGTTAAATCAGCAGAAATATATTGTTGCAACAAGTCTTGGAATACCAAATATAAAAGAAGGGCTACACTGAAGAAACAATGTATTTCAATATGAACCTATTACTGAACAGAAAGAGCTTCAGAAGGGTGTGAAATATCGAATTAAGCGCACAAAGCTGAAGTATAAGGACAGAATTGAGAATGAACTACAGGCTGACAACCTGGGCTTATTGTTGAATGATATGATGTAATTACTTTTTCATTGACACATATTTAAAAAACTGCACAAAAATTAAAATAATTCTATTTAAGGTCTAATACATATTTTATTTCAGAAATTATTCAGCAAAAGATTGGAGGCAGGCCTTTGTTGGTGAAAGTTGCATCAAAAATGTCTTCAACAAACTAAGATCAAAAAAAGCCAAGGACCAGACAAAAAAAGTGTCTGTTTCAGTCCTGCTCAGACAAACTGTGTCCAATGCTTCACTTCATATTTCAAATGTACCTGGATTTCAAACTGTAAATTTCTTCTGACAGGTGGTCTTAACTTCTCATATCACAAAATCCTTTAAGAAGCTGATTAAGAGATAGCTGCTTAAGTAAAGTCAGGCCTCTTTGGACCCTTACTAATTTGCAGGCACAGCAAAGTGGGAGAGGGAGTACAACAGCCACATGTCTAAACATACTATGTGAGCAATAAGAAAGATCAACAATAAGTAACATTGATATTTCCATATTTCTCATCTGCTTTTAACACAGTCCAGCCTCACCTTTTAGTTGAGAAATTGATTGATAAATTGTTTTTGGATCATAAGCTGGTGGTCTGGATTCTGGACTTTTTAATTTAAAGAACACAGCGAGAGAATGTTGATAGATGATTTTTGCTTTACTTCATCCAGTGGATCCCCTCAAGGCTGCTGCCTGTCTCCACTCTATACAAATGACTGTAAAAGTTCACAGAAAGACAGAAATATCTTGATTCCTGCAGATGACTCTCTCATTGCCAGTTAAAGGACAGTCATGAACCTGTTGTTGATGAGCTTGTTCATGGGTGAAATTGTTCATATTTACAGCTAAATATTTTCTAGCAATAAGGAAATGGCTATAGATTTTGGATGTTCCCATCATCCCACTTTTGATCTCACAACAGAACACATCTATAAGAAGTGACAGAAATGGTTATTCTTTCCAAATTAACACAACTGTTAGGACAAAACTATAATGGCACTATATTTATAAGTCTTTCATCAAACATATTGTCACATTTGCTTTTATATGTTGATTTGGAAATCTCAGAATTAAGAATAAAAACTATCTAAACACTATTGTCAAAATGAGCAGTAAAATTATTGGTTTGCAGCAGTCCTGTACTGTTTTAGTGCTCTCTATCACAACCAAGTTAAAAAGAAGACCCACTTGATTCTGTCAGATAGAAGTCCTCCACTGTTTTTCAAGTCTGATCTGTTTCAATTAGCCTCCAGATCTAGATTCCCAAGGTTTAAAGAAGACAAGTTTAAGAATTGTTTCACTCCCTGAAGTATAAGCACTTTGAATTTTAGTAATTTTAGAGACTCTGCTGTATTCTGAATTATTATGATGTAGTGTTTAAGTTTATAATTCCTAATGATAGAAATCTTGTTGGCATGGGTACTGATTATAAGGATGGGTGTCATATTTTGTCTCTTGCTTCTGTGTAAGAGTTCTGTGTATGTTTTCTTTTTTTAATTAATTTTATTGCACTCCATACAAAGCAATCAAGTTTTTACAAAAGAAAAATAGAGTTAAGAACAGATCGATCCCCACCCTTGAGAGAGAGAGCAAGCCAAACGGCATAAAAATTTTACAGCTTTTAAACATACCTAAATTAATAAATTCTCTATGCTTCATGAACTTACTTTTCTACTTTCCTTTTTCAAACAAATTTCCTTCTCGGATAATAAAAGAGTACCTAGTTTGTAAGCAACATGGCCACTGTGATGAAAACATATTCAAAAAATGGCAGCAGTTATGCCAAACAGTCACTAAATAATCACATCCTCCAAAAAACAAAATATTGAGTTGAATAGCAATTAAATAAATAATAAAGAAGTGATACACATGCAAAGATTTTAAACATTAACTTGCAAAAAGCTGATCAGAAAAGTACCATTCATTTATCACAATGTGTATCTTATATTGACCATGTGGGCCTTCAGTTATAGCTAGCATTATTAGAACTGTAATGTTATATTTACTTACTCACAGACACATACAACCGTCTAGTGTTAATCAAACATAAAAAAAAGATATGTCAATTGAAATTGTGTCTTTAAAGCAGAATCTCTTTAAGCTGTCTAAATAACTTAAATAAGTCCCAGAAGTGATTTCTGGATGCAAGAAGGCATTGTGCTTCTTTGCTTCTCTTAGCACAAATACCATGTTGATTTCATTACTTACGTATGTCCTTAAAGATCATTGGGAGATGGCAAATATGGATGGATCATGAACTGTAATCATTATAAAATATGAGGAAATATATCTATGGGATGTCATAGGTTTAACATAATAATTATATACGATTATTTTGTTTAGTGAAATTGCATCTCTTTTTTACTTTCAAATGTAACACGATAATGTCATTTTTGCATACTTACAGTAATGGCTGCAGTTCTATGGCACAAAGACACTGACAGGTAAATGTGTGTCATCATGGACCCTTTGTATCAACCACGGATGTCTAAGCCCTTCAATTTCAAAGTTTTTTTTTTGTTCTTTTGTCAAAAAGTATATAGGATTGTTTAAGTTGTTTCTTTTCTAGTTTGTAACTTTAAGATTTGTTCTATGAATATGCATTTTTTCATAAATAAGCTATGTCTAAAAACGAAAATCCTAAAAGAAAAGTTATACCTAATATTAAAAAACTGAAGACAATTAGAGACCATTTCTGATAACTAAATGTGGACCTTATTTACAATACACAGTAAAGCCATAGATTTAGGTTAGCAATGGAAATTATAAATTTACAGCCATTAATAAATCAATTGAATCTAACTGCAGTAATTGTTATCTTCTCTATAGAAAGTGATGATAATTAAGCAGCTGTTGTAGCTTTTTACTATTTCTTCCTCATTGACAGAATCCCCTGCCATTATTTCTAATGAGCCAGAGATTCTTTGTTTGTAAAGATACTCAGTGGAAATGTATTCTTATTCAGTTAAGCTCAATTAGTGAAGTATAGGCAAGCTTTTTTAACATCTTTTTTGTAATCAAATATCTATTGAAATAAAATGCTAGATATTAAAAAGCACAAGAACAAATAAAACATGGGCCAATAATTAGAACAAGGGTCAGAGGCACACTTAACAAATAATTACAATGCTTGTGGCAGCCATCTCATTCAAGCCTTACCTGAACATTGTGTCCATAAAGATTCATAGATGAGGATGAAGTAACGCCTCAGCCAAACTGAAAGGGAAGTGCAAGCACACACACACAGTAAGACATGTGAAGAGAGAAAAAACTAGGAGTTTAGTGGTAGGATAGTGGCGCTGATTATGCGCCCCCAAACACAGAAGCAATCATGTATGATTATGCATGTGATAATATCATGAAGGGCTTAAGGCATCAAAAAAAAAAGTAGATTCTTCGGCATGACCCTTAATGTCACTATAGCAGGGAGTAAGGTAAAGGGGTTAAACATTTTGTTTTTTGGAGGACAGAGAAATAATCTAAAAATAGAATTCTATGATAAAAACAATTGTTTATTCCAGATGACACTGCCACTAGGAGGTTATTGGCAAGGCCATGTAAGCTGTTTTACACAGAACCCTAAAAAGTGCTCATTATGGGATTAAGTAAATGAGAAAATTTAAGTAGAGAATGGACAGAGAGTGGAGGAGAGAGGAGATGGAAACACTGCTTCAAGTCATACCAGAGAAAATGAAGAAGAAAGATTGAATATTGTAATTAGACATTATAAGCTCAATTATTGCTATCTTACTATTGCTGAAAATGTCTTCAAGTATTGTAATTACATATCTTTACTATGGTAGGAAGGAAATAAGATTGCCACCAATGCGCAGAATATGGATTACATAGTAGAATATTGAAGTAAGGTTGTGCCAGGCAGGGCATAAGCACAGATGAACATCTTCCTTTCTACAGATTCTGTGAGTATACAAGAGTGTGGATCCCACATTAGATGAAAATGCTTTAACATTTAAGTTTGTAAAAGAGGGATGTGAGAGATCCAGCAGCAACCTTAGTGCTTTCAATAGCAAGCTAGGATGGAGGTGTTAATGGAAGTCCAAGCGGTCCCAAATAGGTCACAATGAAAGGCCCAGTGATAAAACTCCAAGTTGGAGGTAGAACCATCCCATCCTGTTGTGATTAAGAGAGAAGTGTTCAGGGTACTTTTTTTCCACAAAAAAATGGTGTTGAATTCATTTAAAATCCAACCAGTATTTGATGGGATGGGGAGGGGCGGGGCGGGGCGACTGCATTGGACAAGTAAAGTTATACTGAGGAACTGTACTCATTTTAATAATAGCTAATATGAAAAGAAATTAAAAAAGAAAGGACAACCATGATACTAGCAAATCTTTACTACTTTTGACTATCAGATGATAATTTGAGGATACAGTTTTAGAACGTATTAAGGAAATATTTAGGCAAAGATATTTTTCTGAATTGGCCAGTGAGTTAGATGGGGAGGAAACAGCTTGTTGACTAGAATTGGTGGTGGTGTTTGGGGGTTTGATCAATGTTTCTTTTTTCAATGGTTTTGAATAAAGACAGAACATGGGAGTGATCCAAGGAGGCATTACCAAGGAATAGTAAGAAGTCACCTATGTAAAGGAATATTAGAACAAGGGGAGAGGACAAGAGTCTCAGGAGAAAAAGACTGAAGGGTATTCCTACCTGAAACTATTTGCAATCTGGAAGAACAGCAAGATACTTGCATTGGCAAGCTGTAAGGGAGAGTAAAACATTTAAAACATATTAGTACAAGTTCTTTAAAAATACACTTGTTTTATATCCAGTCATAAATGACTCCAGTTCATTTGAAATCTTTTTCTTAACAAGAGGTGAGAGAGCTGCTGAATTTGGTAAAGAAAGAATCTTTTCTAAAATATAAAGTAAATGATGGGAGTTATCTGCAGCTTTGCAGGCATGGGTAGCCAGTGTGGTCAGAATGAGTTAACTTATAAATAACTTGTTGAGAATGTTGATGAGAAAGATAGGGTGGTAGCTGTAGCTGGAAAACTTTTCAAAAACTGGTGTTTTACAAACTGCTAAGTGACCATCCAGAGATCCAAATCTTTTTTCTTTCAAGCTACTTTAATCTCTGGGGATATCAAATAATTTGATATGGCTGTGACTTGGTCAATGGCATGCATAGCAAACTAGTGTCACAGACGGCTGGGGTTCTTACCCGGCCGGGACGCCTAGAATGTCCGGAAGGTGGCAGTAAAAGCTTCCGGGTCAGGAGGACACAACCGTCCTGGAGCAGGAGAGGACCACGGGAGAGGAGGAGAGACTTTCCAACTCATTGGGACCCGTGGCCACCGCCAGGGGGCATCTTAAGCCTCCTAGAACCTGAGAGAACATTACTTCCGCCACACTTGTCAAGATGGCGGAGGAACCTACCAGGGACGCCTGGAGTGCTTCAGGGGTAAAGGGCAGCACTTCCGCCACACCAGGAAGTGCTGCCAGAAGATCGTCATCAGCCACCTGGAGCACATCCGGGCAGGAATAAAAGGCGCCGCCTCCCAGCAATCTGGGAGCTAGAGTCGGGAGAGGGAGCAGGACGAAGCTCCCAGGAGGAGATTGGTGGCCAAGGACTGAGGAAGAGAAGTCTAATACTGGTGATTATTGCTGAGTGCATTGTGTGTGATGGTGGGACTGTGTTTATTAATGAAAAATAAACGTGTGATTTTTATAAAGATGTGGTCTCCGACTGGTGGTGTCCGGGCAAGTCTCACAATGGCGCCCGAACAGGGACCTTCTGCCTGTTCCAAGGCAGGGGACCCCAAAAATAAATTTTTTGTGAGCTGCCCGGTACCCCAGTCAACCACACACACGTCCTGCAGGGAGACGGTCCGCACGCACCGGACGCCCCGCTAATCGCCCAGTGGTCGTCGGAGATTCTCCAGAGGGCTGTCTTCCACCCGAGGGGACTGAGGAATGCCAGCCAAGGCAAAGGAGAAAGGGATTGCCCAGCGTTTGTCGTCACCGGAGGGACTGCAGTAGCAACACCCACTGACGGGTCCGGAGGAGATTGCCTGGAATCGCGTCACTGGTTGGGGTGTGCATATCTGGTCCGCAAAGCCGGGACGGCATCGCTAGAGGAAGGAGGATCCGCCACGCCTCCAGGAGCGAGGCAGAGGGACGGCAGTGAGAGTTGCAGTTCCCTTGGGAGAGGCAAGATGGCTGAAGACCGGAAGTTCCGCCCCGTGACAGGCGAGGGATTGGACGGTGTGTGCCGTGTTCCTGCCAGTGATTGGTTAAAGACGGGACCGGCAAACATCCATCCTGAGCAAGGGGAGGGTCCGGTGGAACCCGGAAGAAAGCTCCAGTGTGTACAGCCGGTGAGTAGGACCGATTTAAAGGTAAGTCCTCCACTGGCTGATACTGTATTTTTACCTGCAGCTCCAAAGGAATCGGAGAGGATGCTTCGGTTAAGGCAGATGGTGCAGCAGGTGGAACACGACCTCCGTGTCTGTATAGACAAGCTGGAGGGGAAGGTGGTCGCGTCACATCAGACCTTACGTCATGAGGAAGAGAGGCGACACTGGAATCTTTGGCCGGAGGATCGTGGCGGTAGAGGCAAGTAAAATCGCTACCGAAGGAAAAGGGAGGCGTGAGCGAACCCATCCCAGGATCGCGTGGTTCCGGGGGCTTAGTAGCTGCATCTCCGACAGTGGAAACGAAGCAAGGTGCTGATCGCTTGGAAGGGGTGGAGCGAAGACGCCGGCTGACAAGTGCCGTGGGTCTTAGTGCTCAACCGCCAGAGCCAGCATCAGTCTTGCATCTTTCTACAAAGGGCGAGACAGCAAGGGTCTTTTCCTTTCAGTAGGAAGACCCAGGCTGTCAGAATGCCCCAGAGAAGCAGGAAGAATCGAAAGGGGAAAGCCGTTTCTTCCTACAAAGGGAGACATGAGCCCGTGAGCTCACAGAGTGTGATACGTCATCCTCTGCGCGTGCAGAAGGAAGCTCCAAAGTCGGCAAGGGCGAATCCAGTATGTACCCCGATGAAGGGGAGTGGATTACACTGGAGCGGGTGCCGAGGTTTCGGCGACCAGGGTGCTGGTAAAAGGGGGGAGTGTTGGCCCTCTGTCAGAGATAAAAACGCCAGACAGTGGCATAAGGGCAACGACTCCGCCCCTGTATTTATTCTTATTTTTATAGGACCAGGACCTGGGAGACTACAACTTATGCCCGCTTCGGCTACAGTGTACACTCGCGGGAATGGCCGCTACGAAGGACTGTTCTTCGCTGGCGGTGGGGCAGTGTCACAGACGGCTGGGGTTCTTACCCGCCGGACGCCTAGAATGTCCGGAAGGTGGCAGTAAAAGCTTCCGGGTCAGGAGGACACAACCGTCCTGGAGCAGGAGAGGACCACGGGAGAGGAGGAGAGACTTTCCAACTCGTTGGGACCCGTGGCCACCGCCAGGGGGCATCTTAAGTCTCCTAGAACCTGAGAGAACATTACTTCCGCCACACTTGTCAAGATGGCGGAGGAACCTACCAGGGACGCCTGGAGTGCTTCCGGGGCAAAGGGCAGCACTTCCGCCACACCAGGAAGTGCTGCCAGAAGATCGTCATCAGCCACCTGGAGCACATCCGGGCAGGAATAAAAGGCACCGCCTCCCAGCAATCTGGGAGCTAGAGTCGGGAGAGGGAGCAGGACGAGTCTCCCAGGAGGAGATTGGTGGCCAAGGACTGAGGAAGAGAAGTCTAATACTGGTGAGTATTGCTGAGTGCATTGTGTGTGATGGTGGGACTGTGTTTATTAATGAAAAATAAACGTGTGATTTTTATAAAGATGTGGTCTCCGACTGGTGGTGTCCGGGCAAGTCACACACTAGGTATAGGTGGTAGGCTTCAGGCCTACTTTATGTGCTCTCTTCATCACTGGAACAGACACCATCGTCACCTGTGCAATGATAATACAAAAATCAGAACAAAACACTGCAATTTGTTTACATTAGGAATTTATGTGCCTTACAATGAGCATTTTGATCGTCCAAGTATTTAGGAGGTTCTCAAGTGAGATTAGTTGTACTTTGAGAAATAAACCCTGTGACACCTCTCCACTACAAGAGAAAATTCATTCTCAAGAAGAGAAAGACACATTGCCAGAGCTTTCACAAAAATTCTTAGAATATTTTCCTATAAGTGAAATGGACAAATTGCATCCATTTTTCCTGTCCTTCAATTCAGATCTGCTACCTGGTCTTTTAGTTTGTTGTCAATGAGCTTTATCAGAGTTTAAAATTTCTGTTACCTTCTCTTTTGGGTATTCTAAACTTGCTAACATTGAATTGCACCAATCTCATTCTGTTAGATCGAGTCACTCAAATCTGCAAGCTTCTCTGCAATAATCCATCCATCCATCCATCCATTATCCAACGTGTTATATCCTAACCACAGGGTCATGGAGGTCTGCTGGAGCCAATCCCAGCCAACACAGAGCACAAGACAGGAAACAAACCTGGGCAGGGCGCCAGCCCACCGCAAGGCACACACTAGGGACAATTTAGAATCGCCAATGAACCTAACCTGCATGTCTTTGGACTGTGGGAGGAAACCAGAGTACTCGGAGAAAACCCACGTAGACACAGGGAGAACATGCAAGCTCCACGCAGGGAGGACCCGGGAAGTGAACACAAGTCTCCTAACTGCGAGGCAGCAGCACTACCCACTGTGCCACAGTGCCGCCTTCTCTGCAATAATGAGTCTCAAAATTTCAAGTAGAGCTTTTCTCTTTAGGAAGTCTGTGTGTTTCAAAATGTCCTCAGCAATGTGCAGTAACTTCTTCACAGGACTAGAAGGTTCAGGATGGGGCCTTCTTGACTCCAATGGCTTCTTTGAAATCAAAAATAGTATTAACAGTAATAACAATAGTAAACCATGGTTCACTGCAGAACTCAAGCAGCTTCTTCAATCGAAGGAATCTGTCTATAGTAGTGGGGATAGAACACCCTTTAGACAGATAAGGAACACACTGACAAAAGAAATCAGAATAGCTAAAAAGAGTTATGCTGAAAAGCTGAAAAATCAGGTTTTAGCAAATGACCCTGTATCAGTGTGGAAAGGACTTCAAAATATTGCAAATTACAGGAAACCATTCCCCCATATTGTAGTAAATCACCAGCTGGCTGATGAATAATAATAACATCTACAACAATAATAATAATAATAATAATAATTTTATTATAGCTTTCTTTCCTATGCTCAAGGTGCTTCACAGAATCTCATAAAGAAGCAGCAGATATACTGTATGTAACATTGGATTCAGGTGTTTCCTGAATAGAACATTAAAACAGAAAGATACAGGATATACAAAGGCATTAAATAGGAAAAAGACAATAACCCAGAGTAAAATAGTACTAAAAGAAAGCTTAGAAAATACAGTAGCATAATCTGTGATATAACGCATGCAAAATATACTGAGCATCTGGACAAAGAAGAAGACTGAAAGAGGAGGCAGAATGACAGGTTAAGTTAAAAACATTCCTGAACAGATGAGTTTTAAGTTGTTTTTTAAATGAATGAATGGAGTCAGCTGATCTAATTCATTTCAGATGGTCATTCCAAAGTCTGGGGTTCTATACAGCTAAAGGTCTTATCACCCATATAGAATGCAGGTTAGTAAGGGACACAACAAGATTGCCAGAATCAGAGGGCCTTAGTGGGAAAACAGGAGCACAGTGATTAAGAAGGTCGCTGATGTAGTCTGGTGCAAGGCCGTTTAAGCCTTTGTAGGTTAATAATAGAATTTTACATTCAATTCTGTAACACAACGGGAGCCAGTGGAGGAGAAGCAGTAAGTATGTTATGTGCTCGCTGCTGCTAGTCCGTGTTAGGACTCTTGCAACAGAGTTTTAAATCAACTGGAGCTGTGATATAAGATTAGAAGCAGCACCTGACAGTAGAAAGTTACAATAATCAATGTGGGATGTGATAAAAGCATGGACAAGTTTCTTGGTATTAAAAAAGGAGAGGAAAGAGTGAACATGGGATATGTTTTGGAGGTGAAAGTAGAAAAGTTTTTTAATGTTGTTTATGTGGGCAGAATAAGAAAGGGAGGAATCAAAAATAACACTAAGATTCTTTGCATTAGAAGAAGATATGATAAGATCACCATCAAGAGTGACTAAGATGGAGCTCATTTACTTAAATTGTGCTTTAGTGCCAATTTGCAGGAGTTCTGTTTTGTTGCAATTTACTTTTAAAGAGTTCTGCTCCATCCAGGTTGTAATTTTCCTGAGGCAAGCTGTGAGCTGAGAAAGCTCTGATGAAGTTTCACTTTTAACATTGAAATAGAGTTGAGTTTTATCTGCATAAAAATGATAACCCAGTACATAGCTATGCATGATATGGCCAAAGGGAAGCATTTAGATACAGAAGAGCAGAGGGACAAGGACAGAACCCTGAGGAAGAGTTTGTGTGACTGTCACTGAGCAGAATCTGCTGTTGCCAAGACTAACAAACTTTTCCATGTCGGTCACATAGCACTTGAACCACTGGAGGGCAATGCCAGAAATATCCAACATGTTCTTCATTCTGGACAGTAGAATGTCATGTCTGACAGTGTCAAATGCTGCACTGAGGTCTAACAGAATTAATATGCTGGTTTGTCCAGAGTCTCCTGCCTTAAGCAAATCATTACTTGTCCAAAGCAGAGAGAGCAGTTTCACAGCTTTGCTGCACTCTTAAACCTGACTGAAAGAGTTCCATAAAATTATTAGAAGTTGAGTAATTGGTAAGTCGAGAGGCTACAACAAGCTCAAGAACTTTTGACAGAAATGCTAAGTGAGAAATAGGCCAAGCATTGTTAAGATTGTCAGCATCAGTACCAGACTTTTTTAACAGCGGGGTTACAGAAGCAATTTTAAAAGTGGCTGACACAAAGCCAGTCTGAAGAGATGTATTTATTATTGTTGTAATAGTTAGGATTATGGTATGAAGATAGGATTAAAGAAGTGTAATGGGAATGGGGTCTAGTTCACAGGTAGTGGGCCTCATCTTACAATGCAGGTCTTTAACAAATGTAAATTTGACTGATGAAAATTAAAAAAAGACCTTGATGGTTGGGAGGACAGGAAAAGATATGAATAGATGCTGGATTTATGTTTGTTGAATTATTTAAATCTTTAATTTTATTGCAGAAAAATTGGAGGAATTTTTCATAGACTTCGGTAGAGGAGGTAATTGGGCCACATGCAGGTTGAAGTAGTTTATTAACAACAGAGAAGAAAACCCTTGGGTTATCACGGCCACTTTCTATTATTCTGCCATAATGTGTGTCCTTGGCTGCAGTTAGAAAGCCTGGATGTGCACGCTGAGGCCAGTCATATACGTGACACTCTAAAGGCGTTGGCAAACTGTTTTCATAGATTGTAACTCTGAATTGTACCATGGAGCTGAACACTTAAAGGAAACGTCCTTATGCTTTAAAGGAGCTGTTTTATCTAGTAATGAAAGAAGGGCTTTGTTGTAGTGATCAACAAAACTATCTAGAGTTGATGGAACAGGTAAGACAGAAAAAGATCAGAAATAGAACAAGCAAGGATGGAAGGACAGTTATTCTTAAGGTTTCTGAAAAAAAATTGTCATTTACAGGTAAAAGGAAGGAGATGAAATGAGACAGTGAAAAGTACTGCTTTATGGTCAGAGAGTACCAAATCACTGCTATAAGTGTTGCCAACAGATAAGCCAGATGTGCAGATCAAGTCCAATATATCACCACCAGAGTGAGTAGGAAAATTAACATGTTGCACCAAGTTAAAACAGTCCAGTAAAGATAGGAATTAATTTTTCAGCTTACATGTAGTAATGTCAATATGGATGTTGAATCACCAAGAAGAATAACTCTCTGCGAAAGGGAACTTAAGTGGGTTAATAGTTCAGTCAGATCAGGTAAAAAAGACACGTATTTTGGGGGATGACAGAAAACAATGAGTAAGACAGTGCCTTATTTCATTATTAGCTTAAGAGCAAGACACGCTAAAGACAATTGGCAATCAATTGAGATTGTTTTTAGTTCAGTTCAAACAATTACTATGACTTCTCCCCCTTGTCTTGAGATGTGAGGCTCAGCGAAGTAAAGGTATCTGGATGGTGTCGCCTCCGTGAGAGACGTAAAATCATTTGGTTTTTGCCTGGTTTCTTTTAGGCAAAGCATGTAAAGGTGGGACTCTGTAATGAATTCTGGTAGCGCCAGTGCTTTGTCATTAAGAGATCTTGACTTAAACAAAGCAATATTAGCTGACAAGTAGTCATTGTGGACAGATCCATGATCAGAGTTTATTTTAACAAATTGCAAATTTGGCACACTCACACTCTTATTTCCAATGCCATGGATAGGACAGCAGATTCCTGAACAAATGCTGCTGTTGAATTTTTCATTTGCAGCCTGGCAGTGTTGGCGACCTGACCCGCAATGTAAATATTTTGGGCGCTGCACAATACCAGTGTCTTTTGGGTTATTCCAGTCGGACCATTTGCTCTAGACAAACTGTTTAATATGAAGAAGTTTATCACAAGAGTATTTTAGCATAGTACAGAGGAATACTTATCTGATAATAGCAGAGAAGAAGCAAAGCGGAGAGATGGGCGGGGTGGGGTGGCAGAGATGAGTGGCGATAGCAAGAAGCATAGTAGGAGGTATTACGAGATGCCCATGAAGATACCAGAATTTGGAGGTTCCAATGTACAGCCACATACACATACCCAGTGCCGCAAGTCAGGTGGGTGTAAAATCAGATAATTTCTCAGTCATTAAGCATGTATAGAAGGAATTAAGCGCAATCCAACATATCCATTATAATCAAGAAGACAGACCATCCCCAGCTCCTAAATTGCCACGGTGCAAAGAATATTCATAAGACTTGTCCCATGAACCACAGAAAGATTCAATTGTCCCCAAGGCTGTGAACCCAGTCAAGGCAAAGTCCATAAAATCTATAAAATATATACAAATCAGTACAGTTGGAGTCAGATACATCCATAAAATAAAAAGCGAAAGAAGTGTAAGAAGTGCAAATTTAATGCAAATTTTAACGAGCAGCAGGAAAATACATGTGCCAGTGTCCCCTCCTTTAGCTTGTCTGATCAACTGGCTCCCTCAGATTTTCAACAAATCATTGGTGTGTGAAGTTCCCTTAAGCTTCAAACAAACCACCATCATGCCAGTCCCCAAAAAATCCAGTACAACAGGATTGAATGACTACAGGCCTGTTGCTCTGACATCTGTGGTCATGACGTCAGTGTGGGGATGGAATAGCAGGCTGCTTGCTGCTTATGCCGATTGACACATTTGCAAAACAAAAGAAGCTGATGGAGAAGTGCAAGGGAATTTAAGGCGGCCCTGGATTACAACTTTTTTGTAGGCTTCAGGGATTCTAGTGTTAATTGTTGTGTGTATGTCAATTGTAACTTATAATTGTAGAGTCACCTAAACAGGAGTGAAATTCCTTGTATTTATGCATCTGATTCTGATTCTAAGACATAACTCTCAGCCATAAATCCTTCAGTTCAAAGGGAGCAGGTAGGATTACTCTCTGAGTGAACATTGTGATAAAGTTTATTATGCATTATATGCTGTAATATTTGCCTATATAAAAAGTGCCCAGAGATTATGAATGATTTGGCATCACAAATAAATCTGCTTTGACCTGATCAGAAAACTCTCTAATTAAGGTCGATTTAGGCTAAAAATGTTTACAGTTTTTATGTACCATCAGAAGTCAAGCCAGGAGGGGGTAGGCCTAGTGTGTCCACAAAAAGTGGTGCTGTCACTGTGAAGGGTTTAGGTGAGCTCATTATAGGATGGATTAGTTCAGTTTCACTATAACCACCTTTTATTCCTCATATTACTACAGACTGATTATACTTTTTCTACATGTTAAGTTTGTAAATACACAAAATCCAAAAAAAGTGAATAGAAGGAAAATAAGACTGTATTTTTCAGTGAGAAAAATCTCAATTGTTTTGTTAAAAGCATGTCTCATGTCAATCTTGCTAAAGCCTTACAGAATGTTGTTTTTTATTGTAATGCAGGTGCAGATGAGTCTCATAGGGATAGGGGCACTGAGGGAAGTGTGAATAAAAGAGAAGAGTCTACTCAGGGACACATTAAACAGGCCACTACAACTCAACAGCAGAAATTTGAAGATGAGACTGTTGATAGTTTTGATTACTTTGGTCGTCCTCAGTAACAGGACATAAATGCATTTTTTTCATTCCATCCAAAAAAATCTCCAAGTTGTCCTATACCAAATGTTTACAACAGAAAAGATGGAACCAACCATAAATGGTTGACTTTCTGTGAAAAAAATCAGTCTCTCTACTGTGCTGTATGTCTGGCATTTGCTCTGTTCTCTAGTGATAGCCCTTTCATAAAGGGAGGCATGAAAACACGGAAACATGTTCACCAAAGAATAGTGGAGCATGAAAAAGTAAGATGCACAAAGATAGTGCAGATGCCTACGTTCTGAAAGCACAAATGGCAGATGTCAGAAGTTTAAAAGAAATGTTAGGTGATGGAACATGTAGTTGATGTTATCAAAGTTATTGGCAAATGTGGCCTTAGCTTCAGAGGTGATAAAGAACAGGCTGCTTATAGCTTAGAAAACATTGCTGTTAACCATGGAAATGTCCTCGTACTGATTTTGCTAATAAGCAAATAATTTGCCTTCAGCAGCATGTAAATACCTACAAAGAAAGTAGCAAAAAGCAGCATGAAACTGGTGTGAAGGACAGAGGCTCTTTAGTTACCCTTTGCCCTGGAAGCACTCTGGGCGTCCCTGGCAGGTTCCTCCGCCATCTTGTCAAGTGTGGCGGAAGTAAAGATCTCCCGGGTTCTAGGAGGCTTAAGGCGCCCCCTGGCGGGGGCCACTGGTCCCAACATTTAGGAAAATCTCTCCTCCTCTGCCAAGGTCCTCTCCTGCTCCAGGGCGGTTGTGTCCTCCTGACCCGGAAGCTTTTAATGTCTCTATCCAGTGCCTCCAGGCATCCCGGCCAGGTAAGAACCCCAGACATCTGTATATAGGAACAACCACAGAGATCTCTATCCAGAAGGGCGCAGTCCTAGGAAGAGCTAAGATACTGCAAAGAACCCTCAAGCTCCCAGACCTCTGGTAGAGGACCGGAGCTTAAAATGAATATGAAACCAACCATGTGAAAGAAAGGGTGAGCTGAGAGTTTTAAAAATAATATGTGGGTGTATACTGTATATAGTGGGCTGATCTGAGGCATAAAACTCCCAGGCTGAAAATGAGTCCCACTCCGGCCTGGGTACCCCCTCATGTCTCTATTGAGAATATAAGGCCCTATTCATATAAGCCCTTAAGCTGTTCCCCACGCATGTGATAAGGACAATTTCAATTGAATACCAAATATCTAAAAACTGATTCACTATTCAACTTCACTACGCAAAGGCAGATCAAGTGTCTCCATGCATTTTCAATAGAGAAAGAAAATGGCAAAACAACAACATCAAAAAACAATATGAATAGTATCAGCAACAGCTATAAAAAGAGTATATTATGGTAAAATCAGTGCTGATACCAACAAAACTTCAAAAATATCAGTAAGTAAATCATTTGGGAGTTTAGATGCCCTGTAGCTTCTTAACACACTTGCTTAATTTAGCCTTGTAATTTTAAGCAAACCTGCATCCTAAGACCTTGGTAAATGCCCAGAAGTACAGGCATTAATGTATTCTATAAAGGAAAGGGAGCTAAACGATTCATGGTTTTATATTTGAGAAGGGGAATTTTAAAATCAGCTCTAAACTTAATTGGAAGCCAGTGAAGTGATTTAAGAACTGTCATACTTCTTAGTTCAAGTCATGAAACATGCTGCTGTGTTTTGAAATAACCATAGAGCATTAAGTGGATGATCTGAACTGCCTGACCTTGAAGCATTACAATAATCAGTTCTGCGTGATGCAAATGAATAAAAAGGCTTTTTAAGGACCTGTAGCTTAAGAACCTGCCTTAATATAACAAAGTTTCAAAGCTAGAGGAAGTAAGATTTAGAAAGCGGAGGGATGTGATGAATGAAAAGTGCTTGTTAAAGATAATACTTCAGTTTCAGATGGAATCAGCTAAACTAAAATTCAAGACCATTAAGTTTTTAGAGATTTTAGTATTGCTTTACTATTCAGACTTATCACCTTCTAAAAGAACTTCTTTTTTTTCTTAATTTAAACACAAATAATTATCATTTGTCCACTAGTTTTAATGGACAAAAGAAAAAGTAAATTGGTCTCTGGATCAAATTTTGAAGGAAAATATGTCTAAACACAGACAAGACTGAATAACTGCTGTCTCTGTGCTTATGAACACATATGAAGTAAAACAACTAAAAACTCTGCCTTAGAAGCCAACTAATACAGTGGTTCTCACCCTGTGGGGTGGGCCCCTCTAGGGGGGTGCGAAGTAACAAAAAGTGGGGTGCGAAGATGTGAAAAAAGAAAACAAGAATCAAAAATATGAAAAAAATCTGTTGAAACCAAAACAAATTAACTTAAACTACATTCTGATACTAGAATAACAAATATAGAGTTAGATAAATGTCGATAATAGTTAAGTAGGTATAATAAAATATGCATCTGCATTTCATAAAAATGTTAGGGGGGAGCACGATTAAGACTGTTATGAAAACTCGGGTCGCAAATACTTAAAGGTTGAGAAATGCTGAACTAATATAAATTAACAGGGTTGAAATAGACAAATAAATAAAAGTTTATTCCAAGATGGAATAAAACACACAAAACATTTTGTGGAAACACATAGTACAATCTCAATGGTCAAAATGTTGTCTTTTTTTCTTACTGTGTAATATGGAAGTAATGAATTTTTACAATTCTTTTTGTAGACCTGTTTTTCAACATAAGTGTCACATTCTATAATCTTATGCAGTGAGAGGCAAGGTATACAATAGAGATTTCTTAATTGCTATACTTCAGTATTTTGTGTAAATGGTTGTATAAAAGGTAAATATTTTCTGCACAAACTGATTTCTCTAGTGACCTCATTTGGGATTTGATGATGCTTAAGAACATTTTAAAGTATATGGAAAGACTGTAGCATTGTGTAGCCTAATGCTTCACTGGAAAAATTTCAAATAATATTACATTTCAATGGCTGCATGTTTCTTTTGAATATTTCAGGCACTGACTTTTTAAAATGTCTAGTGCCCTCTAATATCTTTTATTGGGGATAAACAAATGTACCATTCATTTGGAATATACTGAAGCATTCACTTTTTTCCAATTAAAAGATAAGTTTGGTACATTTGAAGTTTAAATTATTTGGTCACAATCATGGAATCTATTCATTTGTTATGTAAAATTGTGTTTTAAAGTAAAACATTTTCTTATAAATTAAAAGATCTGTTCTTGTGTTTAACACTAGAATCCCTTAAGCATACAAAAAAACTTGTAATCCCATAAGCCACCTTAAATTCCTTCACACCTCTCCATCAGTGTGTTTTGTTTAGCAAATATGGCGATCAGCACAAGCAGCCTGCTATCCCATACCAAGCCCTGAGGGCTGAAGTCAGTCACAACTTCTCCCAGCTCAGGTCTCTTTATCTGGGTGTGAGGTGCCTGGAGTTGTATAGTGTAAATAATATTTTGTTATTTGGAATACATACATTTCATGTGTAGTGAGCTGCTATTATTATTACTATAATATAATAAAAACACATTTGATTTGAGTCTGTAACACCCGGTGTAAATTTTGGCAATTTTAAATGTTAACTTTTTTTTTTATTATTCAGTTTTATTCTGTCAGTGACATTCACGTGGTACAATTAACTTGCCTCTCTCTTGCCATACCATGGAAAAACATTCTGTTTTAGGCATGTGTTCAGCATTTCTTAACTCACATTTCCTATCATCCTATACAGTGCATCCAGAAAGTATTCACAGCACATCACTTTTTTCACATTTTATTATGTTACAGCCATATTCCAAAATGGATTAAATTCATTTTTTTCCTCAGAATTCTACACACAACACCCCATAATGACAACATTAAAAAGATTTACTTGAGATTTTTGCAAATTTATTAAAAATAAAGAAATTGAGAAAGCACATATACATAAGTATTCCCAGCCTTTGCCATGAAGCTCAAAACTGAGCTCAGATGCATCCTGTTTCCCCTGATCATCCTTGAGATGTTTCTGCAGCTTAATTGGAGTTCACCTGTGGTAAATTCAGTTGATTGGACATGATTTGGAAAGGCACACACCTGTCCCACAGTTGACAGTTCATGTCACAGCACAAACCAAGCATGAAGTCATAGTAATTGTCTGTAGACCTCTGAGACAGGATTTTCTCGAGGCACAAATCTGGGGAAGGCTACAGAATAATTTGTGCTGCTTTGAAGGTCCTAATGAGCACAGTGACCTCCATCATCCGTAAGTGGAAGAAGTTCGAAACCACCAGAGGCCTCATGTATAAAGCTGTGTGTAGAATTCGCACTATAACATGACGCAAGTACAAAAGCCGAAATGTGCTTACGCACAGAAAGATCCAGATGCAGGAATCTGTGCGTACTCTAACTTCCGCGTTCTTCTACTACATAAATACCGATCAGCGTGAAAACTAACGCATGTGTACGCGCCTTCTGTCCTGCCCCAACTCCTCCCAGAATTACGCCTCTTTGAATATGCAAATCAATATAAATCGCCCTTAAGCTTAGCCTTCTGTGAAAAGACAATGGGAAAAGCATGGAGGAAAATATAAGAATTTCAGCGAATACCAAGCGGAGGCAAGGGAAAAACATACTATTTGTTTATTTAAACCGTGGTGTAATCAACAAAAGGAAGTTGATCGAGTGACATAGTGTGTTGGAGAAACTTGAAAGCTCAAGTTCACAAAGTCGCACAGTGCCAGAAATAAAAAAGAATTTGTCAGATGTCAAAGTTGCCGTGAAAAGGCGAGTCATAGCCCACTGTCTGAGTGTCATATGAAAAAAAAAGGCACACAGTGGGAAAAAGCACGAAATGTCAGCTTCAATCTCGAAATTTCCTCTTTAATCATGTAGTTTATTTTGTCATTAAAGTAGAACATCATAAACTTCATCTTAAAATCATTTAATTAACCAGTTTCTCAAATCACGTCGTAATTAAAGTAGCATGTTAAATGCTTTGTTTTGTATGTGATCTTCTATGTGCTCTACGTGTGTGAATCACTACTTGCTTCTTAAACAGGCTCTCTTCCTCCGACTGGACACAGAATCCATTACATTCGTGATATTACAGCTCTGAATAACTAAAATACTGAGATGTATACGTGATATACATCTCAGGATAAAGCATGTTATTAAACATGGGTTTCACGACGCAGTGATTGTGCGCGACCTTCGATGAAATAATTTATTGCAGCAGTACTCAGGGGCGGCTCTAGGCTTGTGGCGGCCCTGGGCAGAGAACGAATCGGTGGCCCCTTCGGCCGCCAATGTCAATATGGTATCTTATGCATGGTGGATGGCCACGTCCGTTGCGGACACTGCGTAGCCCCCTCGTGCTCATGACACAAGCGTTTAACTTTAGTCGAAATTTGCTGCTGCGTTTTTAGCTGTGTCTTTATTTTCTCTTTCTGTTTTATATTCAATATATATTGGCGTGGCCGCCCCTGCAGTCCTTGCATTTCTTTCTCCAAGTAACCGATCACCACACAATCAGCTCTGTAATAGACGTTAAGCTATCTGTATGCTTAGAGCGCAGATTCTTCAAAATGTTTAAGGAACATTGAAATATCTTCATAGTACATGTTTAATTATTCTATCCTTCTTGCCAGTCCCAGTGAAAAATATAGATTATTTAAATGAAGTTAAAGTTTTATCTGTATAATATAATAAACATATTTTGCTGCATTTCATCTTAAAAATGATATCGTCATCATATGTAAATACGCGCTTTATAAAGTGGCTCAGGTTGTGTAATATTATAACTGTAGTGCAAGTTTACAGTGGGGTGATTGTACTTATAAGTACAAGCAGTTCTACAAGGAGCAATTGACTAAGTATGTTTGAAGGTCTTGGGATGAAATTGTTTCTGAACCGCGAGGTCTGTACAGGAAAGGCTTTGAAAGGTTTTGCCGTGGCTGAGACAGCATGTGCTTGATACTGTATTCCGGTAATTTTCTTTCCGATCAGCTGCTGCTCTGATTCCCAACTCAGGTACAGTGATATAAATACTCCAAGTGGTGCAGTGAGAGTAATAAGGAAAAAGATGATCCGCTGTGGCAGCTCCTAATGGGAGCAGCTGAAAGAAGAAGAAGAAGAAGAAGAAGGTGCAGTGAGAGTAACAACGCTAAAGCAGTTATGGTATTTGGATTACTATGGCTATTCCCTGGACCATTATATTGTTACAAATTAATTATAATCAGATGCATTATACTAATAAACAATATGTGGTTAGTTTCAGTGTATTTATAAAGCTGCATCAGGAAAATAAAAGAGTAACCACACAGTAATAGTAGCACTGCTTTGACACTGGGTGCCACCAATCTGGAAAACCGAGCGGAGAACTTGCGTACGACAAGGTAAGAGGTACTGTGGAAAAGTGTGTGGCTTTACACCAAGTGTAGGTTTTATACATCGCGATTTGAACGTGGAAAAGTTCATACACAACATTTCTGTGCATATGCACCGTTTATACATGAGGCCCCAAGACTCTTCCAAGAGCTGGCCGGCCATCTAAACTGAGAGATCGGGGGAGAAGGGCCTTATTTAGGGAGGTGACCAAGAACCCGATGGTCCTCTGTGGAGAGAGGAGAACCTTCCAGAAGGATAACCATCTCTGCAGCAATCCACCAATCAGGCCTGTATGGTAGAGTGGCCAGACAGAAGCCACTCCTTAGTAAAAGGCACATGGCAGCCCACCTGGAGTTTTCCAACAGACACCTGAAGGACGCTCAAACCATGACAAACAAAATTGTCTGGTCTGATGAGACAAAGATTGAACTCTTTGGTGCGAATGCCAGGCGTCACATTTGGAGGAAACCAGGCACCGCTCATCACCAGGCCAATACCATCCCTACAGTGAAGCATGGTGGTGGCAGCATCATGCTGTGGGGATGTTTTTCAGTGGCAGGAACTGGGAGACTAGTCAGGATAAAGGGAAAGATGACTGCAGCAATGTACAGTGACATCCTGGATGAAAACCTGCTTCAGAGCACTCTTGACCTCAGACTGGGGCGACGGTTCATCTTTCAGCAGGACAACAACCCTAAGCACACAGCCAAGATATCAAAGGAGTGGCTTCAGGACAACTCTGTAAATGTCCTTGAGTGGCCCAGCCAGAGCCCAGACTTGAATCCGATTGAACATCTCTGGAGAGATCTTAAAATGGCTGTGCACCGACGCTTCCCATCCAACCTGATGGAGCTTGAGAGGTGCTGCAAAGAGGAATGGGTGAAACTAGTCAAGGATAGGTGTGCCAAGCTTGTAGCATCATATTCAAAAAGACTTGAGGCTGTAATTGCTGCCAAAGGTGCATCGACAAAGTATTGAGCAAAAGCTGTGAATACTTATGTACATGTGATTTCTCAGTTTTTTAGTTTTAATAAATTGCAAAAACCTCAAGTAAACTTTTTTTCACGTTTTCATTATGGGGTGTTGTGTGTAGAATTCTGAGGAAAAAAATGAATTTAATCAATTTTGGAATAAGGCTGTAAAATAACAAAATGTGGAAAAAGTGATGCGTTGTGAATACTTTCCGGATACACTGTATTTACACAGATTGTTGTAGACACGGAACACACATGAAATTTATGTATTCCAAATAATGATATATTATTTACTCTCTACCACTCCCAGCACCTCACACCCAGATAACGAGACTTGAGCTGGGAAAATTATTGACTCACTTCAGCTCTAGTAGGGGTTGCAAGGGATAGCAGTTGCTTGCTGCTTGTGCTTTTGCGTTGATGTTTGGACTTATGCCCATTGTTAAATGATGCAAAAGACACCACAAAACAAGTTTGGGCAGCCACCCCATATACTTGAAACTGGGTTTTAAAAAATAAGGAAAAAATATGAGCAATCAGTCTTTACAGACATGAGTCCAAAACAGAAATGAGGTAACAGAAAAACATAGTGGTTTAAAAGGGGAAATGACATCATCTGGACAGGAACCAGAAGTGATGTCACCAGGACTGGAAGTGATGTCATCAGGCCCAGGGCCGGACGTGATGTAATTGGGCCCAGAATCGGAAGTAGCACCATCGGGCCCAGGCGTAATTTTCAGTGGTTGGTCTGCAAAGGAAAAAGAGAAAGGATCAGTCCACTCTGTCACCCCCTGGTCTGGCATGGAATTACTCTCTTTTGAGCCCTTTTGCTGCTTTCCAATCCACACGTGTGTGACACCCTTTATCTTCATTTTAAAATGCAAAATGAGATTTAGTATTTTTTTAATTCATAAAA
This sequence comes from Polypterus senegalus, assembly GCF_016835505.1. Taxonomy (NCBI): domain Eukaryota; kingdom Metazoa; phylum Chordata; class Cladistia; order Polypteriformes; family Polypteridae; genus Polypterus; species Polypterus senegalus. The sequence goes on along the minus strand of NC_053155.1, from coordinate 180,044,239 downwards.
ACATGCTTTATGTTAGAACACAACTTCATGTTACAAATGAATATATATCATGAATGTGAAAGAAAAACATTGACTTTTTGTAAATTTAAATGCGTTTTGCGATCTGTTAGTGTTTATATGATCAAACTTGACATTGTAATCTTGTAAATATAACAGAGTTAATTAAGGGTATCAGAAAAAGATAAAAAGGTATAGGTCATTCCCATTCAGCAAAAAATGACTTTTCCTCTTTTAAATATAGTCTAATGAATTGTGTTTCTTTTACCTGTACAGTCATGTTTATATTCACATTTATATTTATTATCTGAATGAGGCTTCATGCATTAAACCAATGAACTGTACATAGCCTTTCTTTATTGTAATATGGTGGCCCGCTTCCTCTCCCCACGTTGTTTGGTTGTTATGGCTCTAGTTAATTTCTTGAAGTACAATTAGTTGTCCTTTTATCTTGAACATCCTCTTCCCATTAGTGTTAAGTTGATTTTCTGTCACCCTAAACTTTATCCTAATCCTCTTCCATATAATGTATTTCAGTCACTCACTTTTTAAAATCAATGTCCTTAAAAGTTCTCTGTTTTGATTAAATCTTTAATTAAATTCTTTCTTTACATCTGGGCTGTAAAGTTTGGACTGACCCAGCATTACAAGCACATTATTAAACAGAAAAGTAACCAAAATTGTTATAACTTACAGTTTTGTCTTTGCATAGTCAGGGAAGGAGTTAAGGAGCAATAGCAAATAATGAACGCAAATTGAACACAAGCTGCATTATGCAAGGCAATTTGAAAGAACTTTCTGTCACATTTATTTGAATGCGTAAGCAAGCTGACATTCAGAAAGTCTTTGAGTGCTAAAACCGCAGGTTTACTTTCTGCATTATTCAATCTACAGACAGCATCTGCAACAAATACACAGCAGCTGAGTAATTATTTTTAGCAGTGCCTAATGAAAACATTAACCACAGAAAATAAACAGAAAAATTACGCTTTCCAAAATATGAAAACTCTTTGCTCTTTTTCGAACAAATAAAGCATTTTGTTATAAATTAATTTTGAACAGCCAGTCTGTATCAGAAATAGAATTACTTTTAGAACATGCATGCAAAAAATATTCATAAAATACTGAGTGCATAAATCGATGTGTTTCTCTATCTACAACAGGTAATGGAGAAAAGCAAGTAACTGGCTGCTTTCTTGTATTGTTTATCAACTCTTATGTTAACTGTGAAATCGTCTTTTTTGCTTCTGAAAAAATAGCATAGAAATCTGCCTTCAACTTTATCTCTTCTAATCTCCATCTCTCTCTATAAATATCTATAGAAATTACACTGCAAAAAGGTTTGGGGCAGCCACCCCATATACTTGAGAATTGGCTGTAAAAAAGGCAAAGATCTGAGCAAAGGTCTTTGCAGAAACAGCGCCAAAACAGAATTGCGGTGACAGACAAAACATAGTAGTTTTAAAGCCAGACAAGAGAATTTACATCATCTGGGCAGGATCCGGAAGTGATGTCATCGGCCCGGAATGGGAAGTGACATCATTGGGGAACAGAACCAGAAGTGATGTAGAAGTGAGGCAGAATTTCCCATGGTTGGTTTGCAGAGGAAAAAGAGAAAGAATCAGTGCACTCTGCCACCCCCTGTTCTGGCATGGAATTATCCTCTTTTGAGCCCTTTTGCTGCCTCCCATGTATGTATGACATGTATGTATGACAATATATTTTTTGTTATATATATACACAGTATATATGTATATTGTCACACATGTGCAAGTAGGAGGCAGCTAAAGGTCCTGAGTAATTGTAATACCATGACAGACCAGGGGCTGGCTTAGTGCGCTGACTGTCTCTCTCAGTTCCTTGCAGACCATTCTCGGGAAATGCCGGCAGGTTCCAGCACCTTTGATGATGTCACTTCTGGTCCCAAAGACACCACTTCCTGTTTTTCCAACCCAAATGATGATGTCACTTCCTGTACTGGCCTTTAAAGCCGCCATCTTGCCTCCATACAAGCAGTTCATTCTTGGACTCGACTCTGTGAACATCTCTGTTCAATTTCTAAAAACCAATTTTGCAGCCGCGGAACAATATACGGGTGGCTGCCCCAAACCTTTACGGTGTCTTTGGCTCATCCTTGTTACCATATATATTACTTACTGTATTGCAAGCTCCTTTAACATCTTCACTAATTAATTGTGTTGGTTTGAGCTGGGATTTATGACACCATGGTATGATATAATAATAATTTTTGGATGATAAAATGACAGTAGTACATTTTTATATTTTGCGATAAATTGAGCTATGCAGTTTGATTCTATGATCCTGGACCTTCTTATCCTTTATATTTGACTAAAGCAAAAGTTGAAATCATATCACTATATGATTGCCTGTTACATTTAGAAGCACCTTTACATGAATTAATTAGTACATCTTATTTATTTATTTTTTTTGGATAAGCATTGAGCTCAACATTTCCCACAATAATCTCAACAATAATGTTATACACAGTTTTGTTAGTAACAGAGCACACACATTGTTACCTTGTCTGTACTTAGTTTAGGTTAATGCCATGTGAAATATTCCCTCATGTTTTAGTGCAAATTATTCAATGTCAATATCTCCCTATTATGTAACATGCCAAAAATTAACAAGTTCAAAAGAAATTTACTGACATGTACATAGTGTAATGGCATTCTCTGCTGCATGTCTCCCACACACTAGTGACAGTAATACAATAAAAATAGGTTTAACTTCACATGTATCATTATGCATACAAAAGATAATGAAAACAATCACAGACAGTAAACACAGCACCATACTTTACATGCAGTATTAGTCAATTTCTACAAGATGTCACTAGAAGCAGCTGTTCAATAACCTTATAACCTGTGGATGAAAAGTGAATCTCTGAATCTAGTGGTATATGAGTGCTAATGGTGTCATTAGTTATCATTTATTCTGTTTAAATGCAGACAGACTATCAAACATGAGAATGTCTGCAGCCATGCTAATGGTTGCTATTGCCATCACTCACAGAAAAATAATTTAAAGGCAGTTTGCATTCTCATAATAACATGCACTACCTTCTAGATTGTCTGTTGACCAGGACATGTTGTCACCTTTGACATGTCCATCCTAGCCACACTATTTCATCTAACAAAAGTTCAGGTAATTATGTCACAATGGATATCTCTAAATTTTAATTGGGCGGGCCATAAACATGCCCTTGAGCATGTTGCATGTTGCCCTTTTAAGAGTATTGGTAACCCAGGAGTTATCTCAGAAGTTGGGCCATATAAACTTGATCAATGTAGAGGAACATGAGGGTCCAACACAGATTTGTCTTGAGAGTCTAATTGTGAGCTACTGTAAGAAGAGAGGGGACAGCTTCTGTAAAGAGACACTGCAATATGAGGTAAATGCAATGGTGATTTATTGAAATACTGAGAGCTATTAAAATGGATCAGCCATTCCATCAGAAGCAACAGTAAGGTTAAGGACCAATTATGGCCGGGGGTTTATTTGTTTTTGTTATGTCATTTATCACAATGCATTCTCCCTTTGATCAACCAATCCCTTTTTGTTTTCCTTGAAATAAATATAATTTTTCTAAGTTTTGACTTCCTTTGTATTCTTCAGTTTGAGGTTGCTTATTTCACTGGCAACAGCAAAAAAAGGAAGCAGTATATGAGCTTGAAGCATGCAGCTGAGCACTTGAACTAGAAAGAAATTCAAAGAATTTGGAGAATTGGATAACTATGGATAAAAACAGAAGATGTGTACATAAATGGGAAAGGCAAAAAATCTCTGAACATCTAGGTATGACATTTCCACTCCTGTTCAATAGAGGCTGATGCCTTATCAGAAGGGAAAGGGAATAGGTGAAGTTCTGTCAGTCTGGGGCTTAATTAAGTCATTGAGACTGAGCAAAATTATTTCATAAAATATATTTAAAATTATTTCATATAGAAGAGAAAAAAAATCTATTTTTTTTAGTGAGGTAAGATTTTGGTATAGCATTACTTCTGATAAATAGTACAAAAAAATACTCTTTAAAATTGTCAGCACTATTTAATCCAACCCATGGAGGCATCAGGTGCAAGTCACGGAATGATACATCACTGGGACAAAAATACTCTTTAAGTACAATAAAAGGTCTTTTTTGAAACTCAAACTTTTGACTAAATAAAGCAAAAGGTCTTCTTAACAACATCATTAATAGCTTCATTCTGTTAATGGCCCGCTTGAAAAGCCTTGATTTTATTTTGCATGCTAAATCACCTCACTGACTAGAATTTGCACAACTTTTGTGCTGGGAAAACACACTCATGGAGGAACTCCGATTGATATGAACCAGATCCAAGGAAGTAAGTTGGTTCCTTGGATCCCATTCTTCTTTCTTCCTCTCTCAGTTTCATTAATTGGTCAGAAACCTCCTAGGTTACTGCATGATCTATAGCAGACCTGGGAGCAAACTTGAGGGTTGCCAGCTGAATTTGGCTTGTCTCAAAAATACATGCCCTTATTAAGAGAATATACATATTGATCAATTTTTTGGACTATTTTAGCATCCCACTAAAATGTTTTTCAATTACAGAGCCTTGATCACCACTTTTATGACAATTTCATAAATATTACTAATCAAGAAGTCAGCTTTTTATACAAAAATGTTACTATGTCACAAGCACACTTACTCAAAACTGAACATATTTTTGTAATATCAGTTAAAAGGCATCTGTTTGAAATATGAGAAAAAACTGGTGTCTTCAGATATAATCCAAGTGTACATGAAGGAAATATATAAGCTTGCCGTACAAAGTCAGTAGGCTGGAATTTAATTCTATGAGGCATCAGTGATAAAAATTACAATGCCATACCTTCTCTATTTTTGAATGTGGATATATAGGTCCAGATCTTGTTTCAGTATTGTTTTAGTTTTAGCTTTATCCCTTGCAAGAAAACTGAGGACTTCTTAGTGTGTTCAATTACTTGGAAGTCAACTTTCCATATACCTTTTGTTTGGTTTTTTTTTTGGCAATTCTTGTGTGCATTTCGGTGCTGTTGGCTGAACTTATGTAAAAGGCTGAATTTCCCCTTAGCATCTATCTGTGGATCAATAATCTTCTTATAGAATTTTCTCTGGTAAAATGACACGCACAAATCTGCAAAATGTACTAGTTTTAATATTATTTGTTTGTATGTTGCTTCCTTATTTTCATTCTGTCACCAACACTTTAATACTGATTTATTCTGACCCTCCAGTTATAATATATAGTGACTTCAACCATGTGACTTTGGAAGGAACCATAACAAATTTCTATCAGATTCTGACCTGTTCTACTTAAGGAAATAATACGATGAATTTGCTCTTTTCAAATGCTAAAGATGCCTTTAAGTGTAAATTATTTGTTACTGCGGGCAGATCTGACTTAGTTGATCTTATTTCCAGCTTTAAACCTCTTATTAGATGGCAACCTGTTACCATCAGAATAGCGAAGAAGTGGAGCCTGCATGCTGAAAGTGCTTTCAGTGACTGCTTCCAAATGGTAGACTGAGATATTGTCATGTGAGGATAATACTGAGGGACTCATTCAATACACCACAGACTATATTAATTTTTGTGTTGACTCTGTGGTACCCTCAACGACAGTGCATTGATTTCCAAACAACAAGACCTGAATTTCTAAGGAGCTGCAAGATCTCCTGAATGGGAAAAAGAAAGCATTCAAATCTGGTGAAAAGAGGCTCTGAGGGATGCACATCAAGTGCTAAAGAAAAAGCTGAGTGAAGAAAAGAAAGCTGCAAAGCAAACTCACTCAGAATAATATGAAATATGTCTGGAATGGACTGGGCATAGTTACTGGATTCAAGCAATCCAGAGTTCAGGTGCTAGAAGGGAATGTGGACAAAGCTAATACCCTGAACCAACAAAGAATCTCCCCACACCATCCTTATTACAGCAACGACAAAGCTGGCAGCACAGTGTGGATTATGTTTTTTGATTTCTCCAGTTTCTTCAACACCATCCAGCTATATCTTTGAAGGAGTAAGTTCAAAGATATGCAGGTGGAGGAATTTGTGGCTTCCTGAATAATGGATTACCTGTCAGGAAGACTACAGTTTGTTAGACTCAAGGACTGTGTTTCTGATATGGATCTTAGCTACACTGGAATTACACCATCTCCCATACTCTACATCTGAGACCATAAATACAACACCAGGTCTTGTCACTTGCAAACATTTTCAGGTGATTCTGCACTTATGGGGTGTATTGATAAAAGTGATGAGACAGAGTATAGGTGTCAGGTGAATAAGTTTTCTTCTTTTTGCAAAGGGTATTGTCTGCATCTTAGCATCAGCAGAACCAAGGAACTGGTTATTGACTTCTGCCACACCAAAGAGTCTCTATGTGCAGCATCCAGAGAGTTGATGTTGGGGGTGTGCACTCCTACAAATACTCAGAAGTCCACATCAGTGATAGGTAGGACTGGTCTCAGGACACAGTGGAACAGAAAGGCCAGAGCAAGCTCTATTTGCTTAGGTGGCTGTGTTCCTTTAATGTGATCTTCCACAACTCTTGATGGCCAATGTTATTTTCTATGCTGTGCTGTGCTGAGCTGGTAAAATCACTTAAATAGTAGCCCACAGAATCAACAAGCTAATAAAAAGGGCAGGATCATTTATGGGGCACACTGGACGCCCTAGAGATAATAGCATAGGAGAGAATTAAAATATAACTGAGTGCCATTACACACAATGCTGCACATCCTCTTTCCGACACACAAACTGAGTAGTTTCAGCCAACAAATCATTCATCGGAGGTGTGACAAGAAACACTACTGGGTACAAGTAAAGTTCTATCTATCTATCTATCTATCTATCTATCTATCTATCTATCTATCTATCTATCTATTGTGGAAGTTCAGCCCCCATGCACAAACAGACAGGCACCAGATTTCCAAAAACACACACATTTAATAATTATCCATGTCTTTACAACACCACACAGTGCTCAAACCATCCAAATACTCAGTCCCTTCTTTCTCTCTCCTTCTCTTTCTGTCACCGTCACCTCCACATGCAAGACCTGTCCTCTTTTACCTGACAGCCCCTTTTATAATGCCCCAGATGCTCCAGGTGGTTTGTAACGCTCTCTGGTGTGGTGGAAGTGCCACATGAGCACCCAGAAGCACTCTGGTTATGCCTGGAATCTCTTCCGGTGACACTTCCAAGTGAGGCAGAAGTGCTGCAATCCAAGAATCTCTAATCCTCCGGGCACCCCCTGGTGGTGGCCACGGGCCCCAAAAGGGTTGAGCTTCTAAGCTCTAATCCCATGGCCCCGATGCAGACCAGGGCAGCTACCCTCTTGTGGTCCAGGGGAGGTATTGTCCCTCTCCCGGTCCTTCCAGGTGTCCCAGCTGGGCAGGATCCCCAGCGATCTGCCACACTATCTATCAACCGGGCATTTGAACCCAGAGTGGTGTATGCATTGCATTCTACATAACTGTATCAGCATTTGAATGTTTGTTTCCATTGTTAAAGACTTACTGTGTAGCTGATGCAGTAGAAAAAATAATATTATAATTTTTATTTATATGTTTTGCTACACCATAGCAAGGTACTCATCTGCAGACAGAGAAACTTCATTGTTACTGTAATGGAAGTATTGTTTCCTCCGTTTAAAAATAATTGATGCTGGACTCCTCTGGTCTTACAGCATTGCAAAACCACTGCATCAAAACAGATAACGTCTACTTTCTAGGTAATATATAAAATTATATTGTGTCTAATCTCTTGGTGCCACCTGATGCCATTAGACCTTACTTTCTGTCACTTTGTTTAAATTTTATTTTAAAAAACAAGGCTGGGATATTAAGCTTAGAAGTTTACAATAGTTGTAGGAGTTCTTTGTAACTAAACTTGTACTTGAATGCTAATTTGAATGTTTAAATAAGCATGTAAATAAAATTGACTTCTAGACATCATTATTGAGTTAAGGTTCTGATGCAGTGAAACATCTTTCAGATCATTGCACTCTTAAACTTTTTTAAGGTCAAACTAGCAAAAAGCACACATTCACAAACATGCAAAAAGGTTTTTTTACTTGTACTGCAGCTAACAACATCATCCATCCAGCTAAATCCCAACCACAGGGTCACGGCGGTCTGCTGGACCTAATTCCAGCCAGCACAGGAAACAAACCCAGGGCAGGGCGCCAGCCCACCCCAGGGCACACACACACACACACTAGGGACAATTTCAAATCGCCAATGCACCTAACCTGCATGTCTTTGGACTGTGGGAGGAAACTGGAGCGTCCGGAGGAAACCCACACAGACATGGGGAGAACATGGAAGTGAACCCAAGTCCCCTAACTGTGAGGCAGCAGTGCTACTTACTACGCCACCGTGCCACCCTAACAACATCATCTCATGCTTTTATTCTCATTTACTGTTTTGATTTGTAAACTTCATACATTTTTTGTTGACTTTACTGAATGAACAACAACAACAACTTTTATTTATATACTGTAGCATATTTTCATACAAAAAATGTAGCTCAAAGTACTTTACATAATGAAGAATAGAAAAGTAAAAGACACAGTAAGAAAAATAAGTCAACATTAATTAACATAGAATAAGAGTAAGGTCTGATTGCCAGGGAGGACAGAAAAAAAAAAAAACTCCAGACGGCTGGAGGAAAAAATAAAATCTGTAGGGATTCCAGACCATGAGACCGCCCAGTCCCCTCTGAGCATTCTACCTAACATAAATGAAACAGTCCTCTTTGTATTTAATGAATGAATGAAATACAGTATAGAGTAATATATATTCTCACCATCATTTTGACGATCATAAGAGCAAATGATTTAGGTTTTTTAAATTAAATTTTGCATTAGACACAATCCAAAAAAATTGACATCTTATTATCATTTTACCATGACACCATATTTATCTTCTAAAGGGCATTGTCATTTTACATCATAGTGATGATATCTTACAAAATTCTTTGGATAACATGATGTTTCTGATGTTACAGAAGTAATGTCATTAAGACTGACCCAGGCATTTAAATCCAGTATCTGAATTTGCTCATTAACATCTTATATTTGCAATTTTAATTCCTGGTTAGCAAATCTTTTTAGAATGTTTCTTGACATTGATTTTTGGTTAGTGTTTTGGCTCAGATGAAATGTTGTTTTGTCTCAGTATTGACCTTACCCTGTATGTGCATCTCCCGGTTAACTTCATCAAAACTAACTGCCTCTCGAGACAGTACAACTAGTTAAAAATATTAGAAAAATAGTCTAATTTGAATATTACTGGTGGTTTACTTCTCAAGACATACAGCTGTTGAGTCATGAGAAGACAGAACAACAGGGCAAGAGTGTCTAGTTTGCTTTAGTGAAGACAGAAACAGTTGGGCACTTTGTCTTAGTCTGAATGTTACTCATGCTTCATGTTTGGATCCAGATGTTATTTTTTTCAGAAAGGGAGCTTGATAGAGCAAGACAGTGTAGATTGCTGAGCTAAGCAGGCATAAGTAAATTTTTGAATTAGGGTATGGTGACTGCTGGTTCAGACTTTGTATATGTTGTGAATCAGAGATTCTTGACAGGTAGATTCTGCCTTTACAGATTTTGTGCACATCAGTTATGCATTTCCAGATGTCTGTTGTTTAGTAAAGTCAGCACACTGTCATTTTAAGAATGCTTCCTTGCCTGGGTACCACCATTTTGTACTGCAAATATATAGACACTGCCAACTTGTTTTAAATAATGATGGCCATTTCCAGTCACAAGAGCGGGGTGTGTGACATTATCACTGCTATTATCATTGCTATTAAAGGAGGTGACAACATCACATCAGTCTCCTACTTTTGGATTCCTTTATTTGATTTTTTCTTTCTTATTATCATTATTAGAAACTTAAAGAGACTTCTAAGAAGAACTCAATGTTAGTGTTTTGAGCATGGTGTACTCACTATCAATTATTGAGTGGAAAATTACCAGGGGTCTGTTGCAAAAAGCGTGGTTAGATCATTCTGGATCTCAGAACAAAGTCTGGCTTGCTTGACTGAGATTTCACACCACCAGTTTAGCCTGTTCCAGAGCATCAAATTTCAATTGGCTCAATCCCAGATTGGCTGATCTAATTTAATGCACATTCATGGCAAAATTTACAAGCCCTTTTGAGTCAATCACTAAACAGCTGATAAACCACGTACTACAAAACTGAGAGACATAGGGAACAACCTTCATGCAGGCAGAGCAAGATGCACCATTAACAGTACGTGAAGATTACTGACATATCCTCCAAAAGAGGAGGATAAGGCACCTAGTAAGGGAAGGGTGATGGTGTGGGGAATATCACTAAAAGAGTGAATAAAACTGTTTCAGTGAAATCCATGTAAAGTTTTTTGTTGTAAATTTTTACATTGTGGAAAAGGGGTGAGACGTGTCCAGAGGCAGAAGGACAGGAGGAAAGTAAAGAGAGTGGAAATGAGGGTAGGAACTTTGAATCTTAGCAGTATGACTGGTAATGGAAGAGAGTTAGCCGATATGATGGAGAGAAGGAAGGTTGAGATATTGTGCTTGCAAGAGACTAAATGGAAGGGGACTAAGGCCAGGTTGATTGGAGGTGGATTCAAATTGTTCTATCATTGTGTGGATGGGAGGAGAAATACGGTAGGAATTATTTTAAAGGACCAGTATGTCAAGAGTGTTTTGGAGGTGAAAAGAGTGTCAGACAGAGTAATGATTATGAAGCTGGAAACTGAAGGTGTGATGATGAATGTTGTTAGTGCATATGCCCCGCAAGTTGGGTGTTCGATGAATGAGAAAGAAGATTTCTGGAGTGTGTTCGATGAAGTGATGAACAGTGTACTCAAGGGACAGAAAGTGGTGATTGGAGTGGATTTCAATGGGCATGTTGGTGAAGGGAACAGAGGAGACGAGGAGGTGATGGGTAGGTATGGTGTCAAGGAAAGAAATGAAGAAGGTCAGAGGATAGTGGATTTTCCAAAAAGGATGGGCATGGCTGTAGTGAATACGGATTTTAAGAAGAGGGAAGAACATAGGGTGATGTACAAGAGAGGAGGAAGATGCACACAGGTAGATTACATCCTATGCAGAAGAGTCAATCTGATGGAGATTGAAGACTGCAAAGTGGTGGCAGGGGAAAGTGTAGTTAAGCAGCATAGGATGGTGGCCTGTAGGATGACGTTGGAGATCAAGAAGAGGAAGAGAGTAAGGGCAGAGCCAAGGATCAAATGATGGAAGTTGAAAAAGGAAGACTGCAAGGTTGAGTTTAGGGAGAAGGTGAGACAGGCACTAGGTAGCAGTGAAGAGTTACCAGACAGCTGGGAAACTACAGCAGATGTAGTAAAGGTGACAGCAAGAGGGGTGCTTGGCGTGACATCTGGACAGAATAAGGAGGAAAAGGAAACCTGGTGGTGGAATGGGTAAGTACAGGAGAGTATACAGAGGAAAAAGATGGCAAAGAAGAAGTGGGATAGTCAGAGAGAAGCAGAAAGTAGACAAGAGTATAATATGATAGACACAGGGAGCGAGCTGGGAAAGATGTGCAGCAGGTTAGGGTGATAAAAGATAAAGATGGAAACTTACTCACAAGCGAGGAGAGTGTGTTGAGCAAATGGAAAGAGTACTTTGAGTGGCTGATGAATGAAGAGAACGAGAGAGAGAAGAGGTTGGATGATGTGGAGATGGTGAATCAGGAAGTGCAACGGATTAGCAAGGAGGAAGTGAGGATAGCTATGAAGAGGACGAAGAATGGAAAAGCTGTTGGTCCAGATGACATACCTATGGAAGCATGAAGGTGTTTAGGAGAGATGGCAGTGGAGTTTTTAACCAGATTTTTTAATGGAATCTTGGCAAGTGAAAGGATGCCTGAGGAGTGGAGAAGAAGAGTACTGGTGCCAATATTTAATAATAAGGGGGATGTGCAGGACTGCAGTAACTACAGTGGAATAAAATTGATGAGCCACAACATGATGTTATGGGAAAAAGTAGTGGAAGCTGGGTTAAAAAGTGAGGTGATGATTAGTGAGCAGCAGTATGGTTTCATGCCAGGAAAGAGCACAACAGATGCAGAGGGAGTTGCATTGCGTCTTTGTGGACCTGGAGAAAGCATATGACAGGGTGCCTCAAGAGAAGTTGTGGTATTGTATGAGGAAGTCGGAGTGGGAGAGACAAGTCAAGTTTTCAGCATACATAAGAGTTTTTCTAGTTATTACTGTGAGAGATGCAGAACATTCCTGTGGCTGCACTGAACCCTGCACTGTCTAGTAGTTATGTAACGAAAGAAAGCAGTTAATTACTGTTACGTACAAATCTGCAACAGATGACTCAAAGAACACTCTCTTTGAATGGTAACTTACCCTGTTCAAACATGAGATCTCTGGTATCTGTCTGTACTATTTTCCTAGCAGTAATAGACTTCTTTTTAGATTCTTTCCTTCTGATTTTAGAAATATGTGTAATTAAATGTAATCATACACTTGATTCTACTGCTTATCCAATTAAAATGCAATTTACTGAACCCCATGAAGTACCCATGGTGTAGTCCATCTGTCTGATTCAGTAGTCAAATTCATCTTCATTGCTCATTTTCTCTTTTACCTTTCTATAAGCAGATATTGTTACTCAGTGTGTTCCTCTGTTTAATATAAGCTTGCTCATGTGCTGCCCCATTCTGGTGACTCTTCTTCTCTCTACATTTACAGTATGTATTTTAAATAATGTACCACTGTATATGCTTTTTCATTGATTCATTTTGCAATGTAAACTACTTTCAAAACTTTTTCTAGCATTCCTCACTTTTAAAGATGTTATGCAAAATATCCATTGAGGAATTCTGCAGTTAAGATTTGAGGTGATTAGTTTACTTACTTCAGGGATTGAACAGAGTGTGCAGATGTCATTTTCTGTCTCTGTCTTCCTCTCTTAGTATGGATTGGGCCTGAGGCATTGCTGACCAGAATGAAATGCAAACTCATAAGAATATGAATTTAGAGATAAATTAGATAATCAATAGTGCAGCATCTGCAATGTCCTTAAAGCATTTTGCCATAATACCTTGAATTGGGAGCATAAGTGTCAAAGACAGGATTAAGAAATGTAAAATAAACTCCTGTGTGATGGATCAATTAATTTAAATGAGGGCATGTGCTGTCAGAAGCTTTCTCCTGGATACCCTTCAGGTGTCTCCAAGGAAACTGATTGTCTTATTCTTCTAAAGCTTGGGTGTCTGCCAGCCTTCTAGTGAATCCATTGCATTCAGGCCTGATTTATCTGTTGGAATTTAAAATATTAGTGTGTCGAGCAAAGTAAAAAAGTTATAATTAATAGCAATCCAATTATTCTAGTGTACAGCTAGAGAAATAGTTCAAATAAAGAAGTGTATCACATTATTTTGTTGTTTTAACTTCTGTTTTAATTGCGTAAGCTACTGAAATTCAGTGGCATAGCTATGAGTGACATACATAACATATGTATGTTAGGCTGATGTTTGCCCCTCAGTTTTATTCCGTTAAAGATCTTAGAGTACAACAACACATCAATCCAGAAACCACTGTTCCCCAGCTTAAAAGCCATAAATCATATACAGACTTTAAATAACTGATTTCTAATACATTTTATTTCATAATTGTTAATAAAAAAAATAATGTGTCTCAAAAATTTAATTTAAGAGTTTTCTTTAAACTGCATCATAAATGTGCTGTGTTGGAATTCAATAAGGATTATAAAACAAAAGCAAACAAGACACCGTTCATTCTCTCTTACATACAGTAACTATTATGGTATATCTTTTAGAGTAAGCAAATGTAGGTGGGGAAATTTCTTCAAAATTCAACTAATCCAATTTTTATTTTCACATTTCACATTCTAGAAGCCAAGATAGTCTTGACTTTAAAATATAACAGATCACATGCTGAATGTTAAGAGACACCGAATGTATCTCAGGATTTTTTTGAGGAAATGAGACCTGGGGCCTCATTTATAACGCTTGCATACATAAAAAAAGAGGCCCAAAATGTGTTTATGTTACTTCCTCCACAAACGTCAGGGTATTTAAAAGAAAAAAGAATACTTGACCGGAAAGCTTGTGTATATTTACGGCAACTCTGACCCATGCATAAGCATTATTTCAGAGAAACTGGGAAATAGCAGCACCCTTGATCAAGTAGGGAAATGCAACCAAAACAGCTAAATGACAATTCTCGCTTATAATAATTCATATCACAAAGACATTATAATAATGTGCATTGACTTGACAAACATATTAAACCACTTAAGCGGTGAATATGATGCATTTTATGACTGCATTTTAATTCTCTTTTAAGAGAACCAATGCTACGTATTTGCAATGAAGAAGTTTTTTGTTTTTTCGTCAATTTCTCTGGGAACTGGTTGACAAGTCAGGAATATCTCAGCCAAGCTTCACTTCATCATGCCTACTGTGCCATTGCTTGACTGAGCAGGCACTATGTCCAGTTTTTGTTTTGGTGTGGGGGTACATACATAAAACATAAAATATTTTTGCGAATATAAAAAGGCAATTTGCAGCAGTGTTCAGTCTTCATTGTATCAGCAATCATGTCATTACATGTGCCAGGTAATAGTGCCTACCTGCTCAGATGCTGGCCCCTTCCCCCTTTTCTTGACCCTCAGATAGCAGAGGAGAGGCACAATAATGCTGTGCATGATCTTGCATGCTCAATTGTGCAGTACAGTCAGAGGTGCTCACAAATGCAGACAACATATTAGGAGGTAGGCTGCTTAGCTAGCCAGTGAATGTCTGCAGCATCATGATTACATGTGTATGAGGTTGATTAGCATCGAGTCACATTCATGGATGCCCATTTGCAGGATGATTGTAATTTATAAATGTAAATTGCATAGAATCAGGCATACACCAGGTTTTATAAATTTGATTTGTTTTAGCATACACATTTCATATTTTTTTTGCATGTGCATATTTTCACAATAAAATCTATCTAATCTTTTCTGAGCCAGCACTGACCCAATAGCGCATCACAATACAAAATAAACTGGCTTTTAAAATCTGTAAAAGCAACAATGGATGGTTTAGCTAAAGCTATTTGAAAATATCTGGAAACCATTGCAGCTTCTTGAAATCATTGGAAAGGCACATATTTTTGTATGTGATAGCGGAGAGGGTCTGCAATATGTACAAATAATAAGAACACAATCCTAAAAATCCTTGTAGTTGTGTTGGAGAGACAGGCCATTGGGAGACTTTTTCTATGTTTTTACAATTAGGCAAAAATCCATTACTTGTTACAATATGGCCTAAAATTTGACATGGCCAAATGGCACTTGGAAGGGTGAAAATTTCCTTCCATATCTACAAAATCGCATAAGAACCTCATCAAGGTGTGCCACAGGAATCTGGAAGGACAAACTTAATAATGATGTCATCTAGATAAATCAGACCGGTTTTCCACTGGCAACCATACATGACAGTAACTCCATTAGCATTTAAATGTAGGAAGACCACTTGATAATCCCATGGACATCACTTTAAAGTGGTACAATCCACTTCCAATGGTAAAAGCAGTCTGCTCTTTTTTCCCTTATCAGGCATCAAAACTGTCATCAACTCTAGGTAACGATTGGAAATCTCAGATGTTGGCAGCATTAAGTCTGTGATAATCAACACAGAAATGATAATTTCCATCCTTTTTCCACTCCATTACAATGGGAGAAACCCAGGGACTGTGACTTTCTTTAGTAATATCATGGTGGAGGAGATCCTGCTAGTCTATTTTAGCATAAACGGTTGGTAATGTCTGATAAACAGGCTGTCAATTTGGCATGGTGTCACCTGTTTGAATATGGTAATTAATAAGACAAGTCTGCCCATAATCTTTGGAGTCTTGACTGAATACATCATTCCAATTTTGTAGTAACAGCTGAAGATCATGAAATTGCTGCTAAGATAGAGTCCTGTTAACTTCTTCACTATTGTTTCCATTACAGTATATTCACTCTCCTTGTTAGGTGTCACTGGATAGAACTGACCCAGACATGTGCCGCCCTGGAGTGTGATGTCAAACGTAGGGTTTGAAACTCGCACTTTTGTTAAACAAAGTAAATTAGGCAAGAGGAAGAAGAGGAGAATACCACGATAATACACATTTTATGATTAAGATTGTCATTTATATTTGCCCTGTGTGATAATGAATTTCAATGTCTATTTATAGAGCACATTTAAAGAAACATCAGTAATGCTGTATCCAAAGTGTTTTACATTAAAACATACAATAAACATAAAAAAAATACATTGAAACACAATACAACCAGCAAATGACTAAGAAGAGGGAACTATTAGTTATCACTGACATTTAAAGAATAGAAAGGCATCTTCAATCGTGTTTTAAACAATACAATTGAAGGTGAATTTTTAATGCAATAAGTCAAAAGTTTCCACAGATGAGGTGCAGCAGCTGCAAAAACCCTGTCTCCCTTAGTTTTGCTATACAAGGAGACAAGGAGATGGCTGGTGTATAACACACAATTCAGGTAAATTGGTTGGAACATACCCATGTAATGATTTAAAATTCAGCAGCAAAATTTTAAATTAAATTCTAAAGCTAACTGGTAACCAGTGTAAAAAGGCTAAAATTGGACATACAGGGACAAACTTTTGGTCCCAATCAAAACATTACCAGCAACATTCTGAACCAGTTGCTGCCTGTGTATCAGGGATTTATTGATGCAAGAATACAGTGAGTTACAGTAATCAAGCTGAGAAAAGAAAAAAGCATGTGTAGCTTTCTCAGATACTAGTCATAACCTTGGCTAAAAGATGAAGTTGGAAAAAGCAACTCTTGACCATAGAATTAATTTCTAAACCAATTTCAGCTTTGGCTACAGGAACAACTATCATTAGTTTTATTATTATTATTAGTAGTAGTATTAGTAATAGTAGTAGTAGTTTTATTTATTTATTTATTTATTATCATTAGTTTTATTTTATTTACCTTTTACCTTGATTCAGATTGAGAATATTGTCAGCCATCCAGGTGGTAATTTCTTCAAGACATTTGTGTAATCGATTCATTGCAGAATTGCACAAAGGAATATAAACGTGTGTGACATCAGCATAATTGTGAAAAGGAACATTAAACTTCCTAAAAATGGCTCCTATAGGATGAAGATATATAGAAAATAAACATTTACCACAACAGGAATGGTAGACGAAAAAGACTTTTTCAGTGACCTTCAGTTCCCCTAACAGTTAGATATGACCTGAACCAGTTAAGAGCAGCCCCTTTAAGCCCCACTAGATGCTCAAGCTGCAGCATCAAGATCTCATGATCGATAGTGTCAAAAGCTGCAGAAAGGTTTAGGAGGACAAGAACTGCTGCCCCACCTGAGTCAGGATTAAGGGAGATGTCATTAAATACTTTCAGGTAGGGCTGCTTCAACACAATGATAATGCCTAAAGCCAGATTGGTATGTCTCAAATAAATTATTGGAGTTAAGATAATCGACCAATTGATCATAAATAATTCTAATATTTTTAGCCAAAAATGGTAATTTAAAAATTGGGTGAAAATTAGCTAAAACTCCAGGATCTATCCCTGCTTTTTCAAGACAAGGTCATGCCACCATATGTTTAAAAAATGATGGCACAACCCCCTCACTGACAGAACCATTTAAAATATCCAATAATACTGGGCCCAGGACATCAAATGCTTCCAGTAAAAGATGTGGTTGAACAACATCAACAGGACAAAAAGTAGGTCTAAGTATGTCAATAGTACTTATTAGCTGTGATAGTGAAACAACATCAAAGGAGTTCAAAACAATGCCATGATTAACAACAGGAAGTACTGTACATAGCCAGATGTAGCAATGCCAGAGCAGAAAGCATCGATTTTACTGACAAAAAATGAAAGAAACTGCTCACATGAATGAACAATACTATTTAATACCATCACTGAATGGTGATGAACAGCTGCATTGTCTTAAATAAGACCCTGGGTTTCTTAGAATGAGATGATGCAAAATCAGAGAAGTAATCATGTTTATATTTCTTAACTTCCTCCTGGATGTTAAACAGAGAAATTCTATAAATCTGTGCAGATACATTCTGCCTGTTTTTCTTCCACCGACCATTCAGAGTAATCCTACAGATGCACCTCAGCTTCCATGTATTGTCATTAAGCCATGGAGCAGGTCTTCCCTTTCCAAAGCATATTTCGTGAGGAGTCTAAAACTGTTTTACATAATGAATTTAAAGCTAAGATAGAATCATCAATACTATTGCACTGGCCTTGTAGATTCACACTGGAAAACATGATTTTAAAATTAGACTGGGGGCTCTGTCCCCTGCTTACTCCGCTCTCCCACCCCCTGGTTTGGTTTACCGGATATACAATTTAAAGAGATTGTTATTTTCATGGGAATTGTTACATATGCATTATTTTCACTTTTACTTTAAACCTTTAGTAAAAACAATATTTGGAATTAACTTTTCTTGAAGATCACATTGAATTTTGATTCCACATTTGGACTTACATCGTGACAACACAACATATAACTGCCTATGAGTGAATATCGTTTGTTTCTCTCTAATAAATAAAATGACTTTCTCAAATGTTTGTCCATGCTCTTTCTTCTTCACTTTGTCATTGACGTGTCATCTAGAATGTATAGTATTATTGTCCTGATAAAATTTATAAGAGCTGAGAGCACAGGAAGTGTGTCTGCCAAAAGCATTCTCATGACTAAGAGCTGAGAGCACAGGAACTGTGTCTGACAATACCATTTACATGACTAAGGTTAGATGACTGTGGTCTTTTTTGAAAATAGTTGTAAGCAGGGCGTGACTTGAAAGAATCTGATGTTAAAAGTCTCCATCTCACGGGACTTCATACTGCGGCAACATTTTTGTAATCTTTTAATTCTTGCTGGCAACACAAATTAGACGATCTACAAGCCTCCGACTTTAAGTGTAAATCCGAACAATATATTCAATCTCTTTTTGCTGTTGCATTATTTCACAGTGTAATAATTTCCATTTGTTTGCGATATGCGATCTTTACTATCAGTTTTTTTGAGACTTTTGAATTTTTGTACTTCCATTATTGCATGTGTACCTCACCAACATTTTTGGAATCTTTTAATTCTTGTGGATATGCCTCTTCATTGGGAAGAAGCACTACTTTTTTCCCTGATGGCAATACGAATTAGACAATCTACAAGTCTCTGACTTAAAGTTTAAATCCAAACAATATATTTGATCTCTTTTCGCTGTTCCGTTATTTCACAGAGTAATAATTTCCATTTGTTTCCGCTAATGTGATCTTTCCTATACTTTTTTTGAGACTTTTGAATTTTAGTACTTTCATTACCTGCTCTGCATATGTACTGCGCCAACATTTTTGAATTCTTTACGAAGTTTTATTTTGTTATCTACTCTTTGTCCTGTATTTTCAGCCCCAGGTGTGGTTAAATCTCTTTCTCGCAGGACGTGTGTCTTTCTGAGAAAATTAAATGTTGTCTCCTGCTCGTGCTGTGCATGAGTATCGTGCCAACATATTTAAACTTTTTTTGAAGGTTTTTATTTCGGACCCTGATTTGACCTACGAGGTTTTCAATTCCAGTTGGTCCGGGATTATTATTACTTTCCTTATTTTCAGAATTTGCACATAGATTATTATTGTTCTTTTTAGCATTCTTTTTTGCCTTCTTTTCTCTCCAACGCTTTTGGATGTCTTATCGACGCGCTGCTCTTTCTTCTTCGCTTAGTTGTTGATGTGCCATCTAGAATGCATACAATTTTTAAGAGCTGAGAGCACATGAAGTATGTCTGCCAAAAGCATTCCAACAACTGTGAGGTTAGATGTCCGTGATCTTGTTTTAAATTGGTTGTAAGTACGGCGTGACTTTCAAAAGTCACCATCTCATGGGATTTGCTTCCAAAGGTTGTAAAGTCTATTCTCACGGGACATCAAAGTGTCTTTGCAAGAAGGTCACATCTCAACCCAAGATTTTTTTTACATAATAGAGAGATATATTAGAAAAATTTAAAAAGTGAGAATGGCGTGGAAAACAGCTTTTAGTAACAAAAATTAATCAGTATTTTTAACTGTAATACCACATGTAAGAATGTTGTGACCAAGAGAATGAGAATGTGAGCATTTATATGTTGGATGAAATCAAATGAGTCCAATAAATAAATATAATAATAATAAATAATTAACCAAAGGTTTAGATTGACCACAAACATGTATGTTAAAATCACCAACAATAAGTACTTTATCATAGGAGAGCATAATATCAGCCAAGAGATCAGAGAATTCAGAAATAAATTTATCATTAATTACTGCAGCCCTATAAACCACAGTAAACAACAAAGAAGAGCTACACACTTTGAACAGTTGCAATTTTAAGCTACTGAATGGACCCCTTATAAGGCTCTGACACAAAAACAAACTTTTAAAAACAGTGGCAAGGCTCCCCCACCAAATGACAAGACAACTGAGGAGAGTTAAAAAATGAATAACCTGGTGGAACCAATTTAGTAAAACAAGAAGAATCACCATTAACAATTCAGGTCTAAGAAGAATCACCATTAACAATTTAGGTCTAAGAAGAATCACCATTAACAATTCAGGTCTCAGTGATGAAAAAGAAGTCCAATTTCTTGAAGGTAATAAAGTCCTGCAAGATCGTAGTTTTATTAGACACTGACCGCACATTAAGTCAGTGTTTCTCAACCTTTAAGTATTTGCGACCCGAGTTTTCAAAACAGTTTTAATTGCACCCACCCCCTAACATTTTTTTGAAATGTAGATGCATATTTTATTATACCTACTTAACTTTTATCGACATTTATCTAACTCTGTATTTATTGTTCTAGCATTAGAATGTAGTTTAAGTTAATTTGTTTTGATTTCAACAGATTTTTTTTTCATATATTTGATTATTTTCTTTTTTCACATCTTCGCACCCCCCTTTTTGTTACTTTACACCCCCCTAGGGAGGCCCGCCCCGCAGGTTGAGAACCACTGCGTTAAGGGGAAAAACCTTTAGACACAGAAATGTTTGCTGTGGGGCAAGCTTGGGTGAGCCTGTCAAGATTGGCAGCATTTACTCCCTTACAAATCAGGGCCTGATATCCAGGGCTTGCATCCTGTAGAGAAGAAGATGTGTCAAACATGACTCTCGAGTATCAAGAATCCAAGCACGGTGACAAAAAGTTGAGCTTCCTTTATTTAACTGCAATGCCGGCTCACCTTCTGTGTCACTGTTGGAAGCATCTATATCTCTGAAAGGCTCACTCATACAGGTGAACACCGGTGTTCAGGAAAAGAAGTCAAGAGATTAATAAAACAAGGGTGGAGGTTCAAATAAAGTCTCATCAGAAGATAAAAACTGAGGGAAAAACATGCCAGAAAAGGAATTAATTAAGGAAACATGATCATAGGACATTAAAAAACACATAAAAACAAAATTAAAACATAAATTAACGAGATGAACAGGAGGCCTGCCACACCAGTCAGTGCCATCTTTAATGCCTTTCTGTCTGACCTAGATAGGCTGCATCTACAGTCATAATAATAAGCCTTGGGATAAGCCTTAGGGAATGCTCAGTCATGCCTGCAGTAAGCATGGGAGGGCAAATCATTCTGGCCGCAGTACCTGCACAAATGTGATGTTTAAGAATAGGGCGTTAAAAAGCCATGTAACTTCCTGTTTGTAAATGTTCCTGTTCTTTCCATAAGTGATGTACTTCTATTTTTAGTTCAGTTTATTGATCAGTTTTAGTAGACCTTCAATAGCTTTAATTAGATGGTCATCTGACTTTGGGCTTGATTTGGCTGGCGCTGTTCATGTTTGAATGTGACCTACAACTGTGGAAGGAGCAGCAGAATTAATGTGAGAAAGTGCAAAAGAAGGTGATACCATCTGCAGTGTGACCTTTCCAACTGACTGGCATTTGTGAATGCTTTTTCTAATATAGAGACCCCATGCTCATGGCATTTACACTGCAAAGAAGGTTTAAGGCCAGCAGGAAAGCATCTAATTTTTTGTAGTTGATAACTGTAGCACAATAACATGGGAAAGATTCCTGAACAAAGCTGATGATGACACCTCAATTGGCTTCTTTGGCAGTCTTGGATATGTATTAACAAAACTCTAAAAGAGCGTTGTTTTCTGCCAAACACTGCATTTATTTTCTCTATGGTTTGATTATAATCTTGTTGAACCTCCAACAGTGAGGAGACCCCATATGTAAATACTGTATGTCCCTACTTAATCTTGCTGGAAGAATCAAAGATAACTCAAAATTGTTTGAATCCTTATTTGCTTTTACTGCAAGCTATAATAGTGTTTTCCAAAGTGAAAAACTATCTTTATCCTTGCAGTCCCCATAATAACAAGGAGGGAGCTCTATATGATTGTGGGTCACTCTCCTCAAGGAAGAGATATCATAAATGGTTTGTGCCGCTGCCTCTGTTTTAGTTTTAATCTCTCTGTCCCAATGCAGTATAGACATAGTTGCACATGTGTTCAGTTTCCCCTTTATTTTTATTGAAAATACAATGAAGATCATAGCAAGAGGGAAAAAAAATACTAAATTCACAATATAACATGTTAATATACTTAGAAGTTCAGGGTAAATGCCAAAACAGCTGGTCTTGTGGAAAATAGAAATATGCCAGCACAAAATTGGCAAGTCCACATTTTAGCTTTTATGTTCCACCGCTCTGCCAACAAAATATATATGCATGGGTTAAGGCAGATGACACGATAACAAGGCTGAAGATTTTATCTTGTCTGATGTTTTATATAAATCAAAAAGAACAAATCCACAAGTATATATGAGCAGGCACCATTTACACCTCTCCCACAATTTGCTCTCCCTAAAACACTGTCCTCCCTGCCTAAAAGTGACAGCCCAACAATATCCATATAGGAAACAAGAAAACATTAATGCTTTGCAATAGTTTTAAGTTTATATTATTTCTGCAAATCCTAACTTAAATATGAGTACTCATTTTGTATACCTTAGGTACCATGCAAAGCCTCCATCTATAACAATTTCCTAAATATAGGTGTATTTTTGAATGTTCCCAATCACTAGATAAATTAGGATCACAATAAACATCTCAGGAAAGCCAATCTACCACTCTCTTCATTTAGTAACATTTTAATATTAGATTAGACTTAGAGGGTCAGGTTCTGCAGTCCTTATTGCCACATTTTCCAGAGAGTTTAGCTTGCCTTTGACTTGCTTTGCTCATCATCTCCCCTGTATGGTTTTCTCTCTTTAGGTTTTTAAATAGTTATGATCAGGGTATTTTGTAGTTTTGAAATTTAGTAAGGTTATCACTCCCCGTTCTCTCTCTAGGCTTAGATATCTAGTAGTTACATTTTTTTGAGCTTTTGACACTTTCTCTTAACATTAGAATTTCAGTCCCTTATATTCTTTGGAATGTTTTCATATCTGTTTCACTTTATTATTGTTCTTGTTGTTTCAGGTTACGTTTTTCACCTCCACGTTGAATGTATCTGTCACTCCTACAGCAGACCTCATCACGGTCACACTTCCCTTGCACATATCCTGTACAACTCTTACATACTTCTTTGCCACTCCCATCACAAAAATCTCAGGAATAACAGGAATCAATATCAAATTGCAAAATGCAAAGCTGCTCTTTCTCCATGTGTATGGCTGGGTGTAGTGCCCCAGCTGTAGCGGTCACGCTTCCTTGAGCTCCACATACAGGGGACATGACAGATAACCAAATATACCACAACTATTCTTAACTATAGCAAAGTAATTAATAAACACAATATCAAAGAAAAGCACAATATTACAAACACACAATAAAATAAAAAACAGAATTTCTAACAAGATGTACATATTTGAAAACAACAAAAATATCTGATATGTAACTCCCCAGTGTTTTCTCTCTTAAGCTGTTCCTTCAGATTTCTTTATGACAGCTTGAACAGCACATTTGAAAAAAAAAAAGCTGATTTGGTGAGCTTTTGCTGTCTGACCACAGACTTAATAGTATCCAGTGATTTTATGTCCATCAAAGTGTATTAGTTGAGCTATTTTCACACCTCTCCTCTGCTCTTTACTTTTCTCTTTGGAATCTGCCTTAGGATTCAGTAGACCTAAATAACAACAGAGATGACAGAACACTCCATGAAAGGAAAACAATCAGTTTTGGTGATGCAAGAAAAGAATAGTTTTATCAGAATTATAGCACTGAACCTGGGCAATCAACAATTTTCAATCTTCTTAAAAAGAATTGACTATCATGTTTGTCAGGTTTTTAGCAAGGACAATGATGGTAGTGAATAATAATGAAAAAAAATATGCAAGAAAATCACTTAAACATCCGTAGCTAAAGTATACAATATTCCACAAAATTCAGGAATGAATGCATTGCAATACTCTATTCACAGAAAAATTCAATACTGGAATTAAAGAGTACACACCACAAAACACAAACTTTTCATCAATACAAAAACACAAAAGTCAGAATTTGGGGATAGAATAGAGTAACATGACATTCTTTTTTTTACCTGACATACCTTTTTTTGATGCATAAAGCATTCATCTCACAGGAATTTATACAATTCTTCCCAGGATTTAGTTTTGCTTGTTACACAATTGTTATAAACATAAGCACACCTGTTTTCATTCCATACACTACTGGCGAATGTTTTGAACTTGCAAATTACATAGCAATTACAATGAAACCAAAGTGGGATGTGGAAAGTTTCAGATTTTTCAAGTTACTCTAATTGTTTAAAATTATTCAAAGATGAATTTCACCTTCTGAAATTGGGTCTGAAGTCATATAGTCCACTGTAAATAATAATTGAAAATGACCCCAAGAAAGCTTGGCAAAGCATTTGATACAGCAATGTGAGTAATTTTAGTTGATTGCTGCTCTGATACTGTAATTTGGTACAAAGGATGGCTTCTAAATACCAGATTTTATGCTACTTTAATCTGCAGTTAATGTGCCTTTGTAATTCAAAGAGAAACACAAAATTTAAGGTTATTGTATAACTTTAAAGCTTTTCAGTATTTAAAAACTATCCAACCCGCTATATCCTAACTACAGGGTCACGGGGGTCTGCTGGAGCCAATCCCAGCCAACACAGGGTGCAAGGCAGGAAACAAATCTCAGGCAGGGCGCCAGCCCACCGCAGGGCATGCACACACACACACACATACACTAGGCACACACTAGGAACAATTTAGGATCGCCAATGCACCTAACCTGCATGTCTTTGGATTTTGGGAGGAAACCAGAGTACCCGAAGGAAACCCACACAGACACGGGGAGAACATGCAAAACTCCACACAGGGAGGACCTGGGATGCAAACCCGGGTCTCCTAACTGCGAAGCAGCAGCGCTACCCACTGCACCATCGTGCAGCCCTATTTAAAAACTAGTAAGATGATATTGTACGTTTTGGCCCCATAACCATCTTTTTACCTTTTGCATGGTGCAAAAATATCATTATCACTATAGGTAAGATATTATATATATGTATATTGTGGCTGACAGCCGGTGCCCTTACCTTGTTTGGGATACCTATGTGATGGAAGGACCTGGGGAGAAAGCATGCTCAGGGAATTAGCTCCCCTAGATCATTTGATGGCAGTCCCCCTGGGTTGAAAAAACACCCAGGATTCCAACAGGGCACAGATGGGTTTGGAGTTTGGTGGCTAAGCCCTGCTGGATTTCAGGGGTGCTGCATAGATGGCAGAACCTGATTTATTTGGCTCCTTCCTTAACCAGAAGTGCTTTCGGACCAAGCCTATGGGACACCGGAAGTATTCCCTGGTATAAAATAAAAGGAGCCAGCTGTCACTGAGGAGCCAGAGTCAGGAGGGAGAAGATAAAAGCTTGCTGGAGAAGGCGTGGAAGTGGAAAGAGAGAGAGAAATACAAAGAAAGAACAAAAGTTGCTGAGTTGTTTACTTTATTTGCTGTACTGTGCTGTGCAGGTATGAAGCAAAGGGAATAGTTTCCCACAGCTAAATAAAAGAATGTGTGTTGTGCTGAACTTGTGTCTGTCTGTGTCGGGTTTGTCCCTGCTGGCCACAATAAAAACTTTTTATTGGCTTAGAAAAAATTAATGGTAGCAAAGACAAAAAGGCAGAACAGGGGTTAGTAGTGAGCAAGCCTGAGCAGCTGAGGGTTAGTTCTAAAATATTGGTTCTGTTGTCAAGCCCTTCTGAGTTATCAAGGACTAGAGAGGAAGAGTGTACATTTCAGAACACAATGAAGTCAAAATGTCTCCACTGGGAGACTCTCAACTGACAGGAAATATCATAGAGATTTTTCCAAGTTTCTCTCCTAGTTTTGAAACTTATCTTTAATTTCATTAAATTGAGATTTTCAATAAAATATTGAACGCAGTAATGCTTCATTTTAGAAGTCAGCATTCTGGGGAATTCTGTGTTCAGACCTTGCTCATGCTTAATTGTTCATGAAGACTGCATTCAGGTGAATCACAGCTAATTCTGTAGTGTTTGCACTCTCACACAGTGTTAAATCTTTAATTTTCTTTTACCATTTGCTCCATAATAGTAACATTTTCTTGTGTCATCTGTGGCAAAGTACAGCCAGATCATGGGTTATTTTAGAGAGGTATCCTGCTATAACAGAATTGTGTAGGCCATCTCTTGACTGTGGTGTATGCAGGGAAGTAGTCCAAGTAAACATCAATTTTGCAAAAATGAGAAACATGTTGTTTTCTCATGTTTTTTCAGTTTTCATCTTGGTTCTAGAAAAAGTAATATATACTGTACTATAAACCACAAAGACTTCAAAACTTGCAATTGCCATATATTGGTATAGAAAAGCTAATCAGTTTGCAAAACAGGTGCAGTAAAATGTCATGTTTAGATTCAAAACTTTTTGATCACCCTTCTTCGAAACGTTACCATGCTTTTTTGTTTCCAAGCTGTTCTTCAATAGCTCAGTGAGCCATTAGAGACATTGTAACCCTTATGTTTTTGGTTCATCATCCTGCTTTTTCATGACCATGCATGGCTGTGCATCTATTGATTTTCACAAAAGAAAATGTGAGACATATCATGTGATTTTTATGAGCATAAGTTTCTACAAGATGTTAAACAATGAACTTAAACCAACTATTTATCAAAACATAGTTGAAGGCTCTGTTTAGTTGTATGCACACTATTAACATCTCTCTATTATAAAAAGAAATCCTGTCCTAGAAAGCAAAAGCAAGATTACAATACGTGATCTTCTAGGAAGACATTTAAAAGACCAGCGAGACGTAGGAGACTTGCCACGGTGCATCTCACGGGAAAATAGAATGAAATTCTTGCAAGACATGGCCTACTTACAAGCAATATCAATAAATAAGACCACAGGCAGAAAAAACAAATCAGTAGTCTAAAGGCAGTCATGCAGCACACACAGCTCCAGTGCTCTCAGTGCATATAAAGTGTATAAGGTCAATACGGTAGAAATGAATAGGGTAGAAATTAAATGAATAGGGTAGAAATTAAATGTCGACGACTAAACGAAGAAGAAAGAAAAGCGGGGAGAAAAGAGACCCATGGCCACAGAGCATCTTGCCAGGGACCTTAAACATGAGACTTTGTGCCAGGACCGTCTCGCGATGAGGTGGAACATGAGATTCTTGCAAGACACACTCTACTTACAATCAATATCAAATAAGCCAAGAGGCAGCAAACATTCAGTCTTCTAAAGGATTTGAGCACACACAGATTCAGGGCTCTCAGCGCATACAAAGCGTATAAGGACAGTACGTTATAAATGAAATGTCGACATCTAAGCGAAGAAGAAAGCAGCGTGGAGAAAAGAAACTCAAAAGTGTTAGAGAAAAAAAAGCAAAAAAGAATAATCGAGGTGCAAATTCAGAAAATAAGGAAAGTAATTATCAGCCCGGAACAAGTGGAATTGAAAAAAAAAAGCACGCCCAGTCCGGCTCAGAATTAAAAGACAAAGAGTAAAAGACAAAGTAGAACTTCATAAAGTCGTTTACAAACGTTGGCGCTAAACACATGCAGAGCAGGTTAGAGATTATGAAAGCAGTAAAATTAGAAAGGCTCCAAAAAAAAGGCGCTATACACATGTGGAGAAACTTAAAGGATATGAAAGTAGGAAAATTAGAACATATAAAAAAAGAAAGTAAAGATCGCAGTAGCGCAAACAAACAAACTGCCTCATTTAACTTTGCACCAGTCTAACTTTGGTTTTGCACAATAATCACTACACTACACTATCACTACATTGCACCTTAACACTTAATTCTACTTTATTCACATAATTTTACGTATTTATTATGTTCTACTATACTGTTATCTTTCAATCTATGACTTTTTGTTAATCTAACTGATATTCTTGTAACTTTGCACAGTTTATGATAAGCGGATAAGGATGCATTTCACTGCGTGTTGTCCTGTAACTACACATGTGACAAATAAAGAATCTTGAGAATTTCAAAAATGGAGTTTAGTGCACATACATTTATTGATTAGTTTGTAAAAAAAAATATATATATTAACTGCTGATGATGTAGATCGTTTTGTCTGTGCTGAAATTCCAAACAGAGAAACCTATCCTGAATTATGGTACAAAGTCATTAAACACATGTCTCACTGACCTCATTAAAAAGATGCAGCATATTGGGACTCGCAAGATTACAAATTTAGTTTTTACAGAGGTTCAAAGAAAAAAAAAATCTTAAAAGTGTGTATTTGGAAAACCAAACACGGGGGTTGGCGAGCGAAGCAAGCAAGGGGCGAAGCCCCCTAGTCCTTCAAAAACTTAAACAAGATGTTCTCGACTGCCCACCGTATGAGGAAATATGACACACATACATGTTTCTGATATATAGTCCTGGGATTCCCTCATAAATTACTTCTGTGTGTGGTGAATGCTGGTTACATGAGATTCTCTGAAGCTGTTTCTCATAGGAACTAAAACATGTTAAGTATTGATTAATAATGAATGTGCAGTACTGTACGTGATTTAGGTGTGTTAACAACTAGCAAGCAGCACAACCAAGATTAGCCCCTTCAGTGAAATCATAGCATAATGTGAATACGTGTAAGAAACTGTTGGCTGGGTTGAAGAGATCTCATCTTGTGTAAGCAGAGATTGTTGAAAGATAATCACATGGACGTTTCATACTTTTTAAATTGCCAAAAGTAATATTTGACAATGGTTCAAATAAACTTGTAGATGTATAACTGCAGTATGTCCCAGTTGTTGGACAAGGAGCATATTATGAGGTAAATGTTAAAAAATGTGTGTGCAGCAAGAGGACATCCATCCTAGATGCTGAAAGGAGAAGACATAACCAGCTTTTGACAGATTTTTGTATGGTGTTTGTACTCTATACTTCTGCATGTGTTACACTCTCCTTTATTTTCTTTCCCTTACAGAGGTTTTTGTTAGTAGGATGATTTGATTCTCTGGTTTGATAGAGACATTTTAATGAAGAGTTTCATAATGCAAACAATACATTATGATGCATATATGCTATATATTATGCATTTTATTACAGCATAATACATATAAATTACATTTCTTATTCTATTATGCGCATACGCATATCTAATTTAAATAATAAATCAAAAGATTATCAGCAGTGTTGTTTCTGTGTAATATGATGGATGCGCTTCATGGTTCACCTGTTCAGAGTGAGCAGTGAACTTATGTAATCAAATTTCGTAGCACGCTTACTTGTTACACATATCTCCTTGTTTCGTGCCAAGAAACCTTCATCTTTCATAAGTCTGAAAGATTAACAGCTAGGTGGTATTAAATTCCAGAATCAACAACATTAGAAAATTGTATCAGAGAAAGATGAGCAGTGCAAAAATTATACCACTACAAGATAAAGAGTGTGTTGGTTGATATGCTACTGTTGTGTCACTCTCCCTGCTGCTTTGCAATTTGCCCAGTTGGCAACAAGTGCTAATTAGGGAAAGATGGGGCTCAGGTGTACAATTTATTAGTTAAATAAAACTCAAAATTAGAAAGTGCCAGAAAAAGAATGATGCCTTATAAAAAGGGAATATCAGCCAGAGAAAAGGGTTCAGTCCATCTACAGAACTTGTAGGCATGCCAGAGAACTAGCCATACAAGTGTGCTATCTCTGATAATTATTTTCATGTTATTTTAACATCCCACATAGATGATGCCACCTGAGAATGAAGTCAGGTTTTCAGTGTGTACCTCTTAGTTTATTAGCTTAACCTAAATGATCACATCCTAGATACTTGAATGTTCTTGGCAAACTGTACTTTGTTTGTTTCTGAATGGCTATAACCCAATCCTGGGTCCTGCATTGCACCTATTGCTATCAGGCTACCAGTCACTGTAACCCTGCAGACATGATACAGAAGGGGCAGATATTTGTGTTAATATTTGACATCAGTATTACTGATTTGAAGCTTTCCTGTTGCAATCATTTATGAAAGTACTTTCATTTTCACCTATTAGCAGCACCTTATGTGTGAAATAAGAAATATGGGTAACACACAGACATAACTAAGCAAGTAATGTATGTTGATTAATCACTGATGAAAGGAGCTGACAGAGGGTGAAATGACTTTTACAACTGACCTCTATGGTCAGTCAACTTAAAGCTGAGTACATCAGTGATTCATAAAAGGCATATCAGAATACACAATTTATAAAACCTTATCATGGAAAAGGCACAGCAAGGAACACCGCAACTCAGTTCAACCCCATCAGCAAAAACAAGATGAGCTTGAGATGAACATCACAGCACAAACAATGGATTCTAAATAACTTGAAACAAATCATCAAGCCAGTAGGATGCAGGTTCCTGCTAATTAAAGCTAAAGGAATGTCTGAGTAAAGAATGAATCCATCCTGCTAGAAATCAACAATACAGTACAAACTGGCTGTGACAGTTTAATTTAGTGTGGTATATTTTCATGATGCATAATGTTTCACTCGATACAAGTAGTACAAAGGATACTTGAATTTTTTTTTTATTATTTTTAATCAGTGTACCAATCCATGAAAGGACATTTCAGCAGGACAGTGCTCTATTAGATTATGAATCTCTCACAGTGGTTCAAGAAACATGATAGTGAACTCTAGTGAAAATTACTGTTGAAATTTCTTTTATGTCGCATAAGGTAGAGCTAGTTATTTAGAGTAGACCTTAATAGTCCACCAACTTCTAACAAGGTGACACGGGGAGCTTACTGTATTACATTTATAGCTTGATAAAATTTATCTTTGTAATATGAAATTGGATGCCAGCTAGCAATTAGCAAGATATGCTTAACAAAGTGATTCATTGTTCATTTTTAATAATTTAAGGAATACTAGGTGTACCAAAGCACATTGCCATCAGTACAACCTGTTAGGTAAAACTTTCTGTGTAAGTGTGTGCTTGAGTTTGCCTTTCCTGTACTTTATGTACCTTTAGTTTCCAAAACATTTACCATGGAAATGATGAGATCATAGGGTGTTTAAACTTTTAAATATAGCATTTTATACTCACCAGCCACTTTAATAGGTACATCTGTTCAGCTGCTTGTTAATACAAATATCTAATCACCCAATCACAAGGCAGGGGTTCTATGCATATAGGCATGTAGACATTATCAAGATGACCTGCTGAAGTTCAAACCGAGCATCGGGATGGAGAAGAATGGTGATTTAAGTGACTTTGAAAGTGGCATGGATATTGGTGCCAGACGGGCTGGTCTGAGTATTTGAGAAACTGCTGATCTATCTATTTTCATGCACAATCATCTCTAGGGTTTACAGAGAATGGTATGAAAAAGGGAAAATTTCCAGTGAGCTGCAAATCTCTGGGCGAAAATGTCTTGTTGTTTCCAGAAGTCAAAGGAGAATGGCCACTGGTTCAAGATCATAGAAAGGCAACAGTAACCCAAATAATCACTCGTTACAACTGAGGTATGCAGAAGAGAATCTCTGAACGCAGAGACCTTGAAGCAGATGAGCTACAGCAGCAGAAGACCACACTGAGTGCCACTCCTGTCAGCTAAGAACAGGCAAAAGAGGCTACAATTCATCAAAATTGGAAAAATGTTTTCCTGGTCTGATGTGTCTTGATTTCAGCTGTGACATTCGGATGGTAGGGTAATTGGCGTCAACCACCTGAAAACAAGGATCCATCCCAACTTGTATTATTGATTCAGGTGGGTGGTGGTGGTGTAATGGTGTGGGGGATATAATCGTGGCACACCTTTGGTTCCTTAGTACCAACTGAGCATTGTTTAAATACCTGACCATGTCCATCCCTTTATAAACACAGTGTACCCATCTTTTCATGGTACTTCTAGCAGGATAACGCGCTATGTCACAAAGCTCAAATCATTTCAAATTGAATTATTGAACATGACAATGAGTTCACTGTATTCAAATGGCCTGCACAATCACCAGATCTCAATCCAATAGATCGGGGGTTCCCAACCTTTTTCATGGCAAGGTTCCCCTAAAACGATGCTCCCTGGACGCCT
The DNA here is from genome assembly GCF_016835505.1 of Polypterus senegalus. Taxonomy (NCBI): domain Eukaryota; kingdom Metazoa; phylum Chordata; class Cladistia; order Polypteriformes; family Polypteridae; genus Polypterus; species Polypterus senegalus. Next base: position 180,011,670 of record NC_053155.1, on the reverse strand, counting down.
CCCTGGGGAAGTGTTCCGGGCATGTCCCACTGGGAGAAGGCCATGGGGCAGACCCCGGACACGCTGGAGGGATTATATCTCCCAGCTGGCCTGGGAATGCATGGGGTCCCCCCAGGGGAGCTGGAGGAAGTGGCCAGGGAGAGGGAGGTTTGGGCTTCCCTGCTTAGGCTGCTGCCCCCACGACCCGACCTCGGATAAGCGGTGGAAGATGGATGAATGGATGGATGGCTCCCCTAAAAGACTTGTCTTAGGCTGAGGACCCCTGCCTATCACCATCCAAAAAATGACATATCCCATACGTATGTCTATAACAAACTGCTCTACAGACCAACTACCTTTTAAGTGCATGTAACAAACCTATACAAATCAAGGCAATTTTACTATGGAAAAAATAGACTGCTCATAATAAATAAATAAATTAAACTAACCCTAGGCCTAGTGAGATTTTGGGCTTGGATGTTCTTGCACAGTTTGTCCACCCTGGCTTGCAGCTGGCTTAGGGAGAAGCTCAAATCATTTTCCACATTTTGACATGCTCGGTTTTTGGTTTTGGTACTTGTAATACAGAAAAATCTGCCTCAGACATGGATGTTGCTACAAATGGTAAGAAACATCAAATGGATTTTTCACTCAAACATGGGTATTCGTTTCTGAGATTGCTCAAACATTCTGGGGCGTCCTGCACCGAGAGGTCGTGGGCATGGAGAGAACCCTTATGATGAATTAGCGAAAACTTGCAAGGTTGAAGGTCAAGAAACCACCTAGCGACCCTTGGATTTGACTCCTTGTGAAGGGCCATTCACTGTAAAGGAGCATGATCCGTCACCAGAGTGAACTCCTGGCCCAAGAGGTAGTTCCTCAACTGCGTAATCTCCCATTTGATCGCAAGGGCTTCTGGGGAATGACAGAGAACTGCATTTTTAAACTTCCATCATTGGCTATTTCAATTAATTCCTCTGCAGACACTCAAATCAAGTCAATCCTCTTCCATTCTGGACTTAAATGAATTACTGATCTAGTTTTAAATGACGATTGTCCAGGTCTGGGAAATAGTCATTAAAGTATTCTTTCAGGTGTATCATAGGAAGTACATATTCTGCAGGCGTACTGGATGTTCTTAGTTAATGGGAACATTAAAGTATTTCCTTCATTTAGCTTTTCCTTCCAAATTCAAATTTTTTGTATAAATTTTATCTTGCAGATCAAGTATGCTGTGTATACTGCATGCTTTGATTCAAGGTATTTAAAAGTTTTAATATGTTGGCCAAATATTTAAGCTTCAGAACCCATGACTGGTTGTCAAAACCGCAGGCAAACTGGGAGTTCTCAGACGAGAGAAATTCAAATAGCTCTTTGCAGAGATCAAACATTTGTTGTATAACTAACCCCTAAGATATCCACCAGACCTCAGAACACAGTATATCCGTGGCATCTGGAGCTCTGGCCTGTATTAATGCAACAACTCTACTATGTGTGCCTGTCATGGCAGTGATGCCATCTGTACAGACACCAACGCAAGAAGACCTGTCAATTAAATTTGCCTTCATGAATGCATCCAAAATTTGACAATTTTCCTGAACTGTTCTCTTCCCCTGGATTTCTTTGCAGAATAAAACTTTCCATCTCCAATAAATCTGACATAGACAACAAGCTGTGCTGTGTTAGCTACATCTTTGCTTTTGACCAACTGCAAGGCAAACCAAGGCGTGTTTTTTTCCTGTTCTAGTAATTGGTCTGTTACATCCTCAGCCATGTCAAATATCCATCTACACACAGTGTTGTCTAACAAAGGGCAGCTTCCTCACCAAACAATTCCCAAACTATGTCTTTGGTCACCGGTAATATCAGATCTTCTCCAACTGTGTGAACTTGTTTTGCACAGGCAACAGGATACAATATCAAAAAAATGTTTTCAGTGCCCTCTCAGAAACTTTTGCTTGCTGTGTGCTTACTTGTTTCACAAGCAGTGCTGCCTTCTTTTGGAAAAAGTCAATATGTTTCCCAATATCAGCTGGATGCTTTTGTTATAGATGTCTTTAGATATTTGTGTAACAGAATTTCCTGACAAAGAACACATTTGGGGTAATCAAGTCCATCTTTTTTACTTAGCCAGTACAAATCTGAACTCTATGTATGAAGCTTCATACTTTCTAGATTTAGATTTTGCTGTAGATTATGACTCGTTTAATGAATTTAAAGCAGAACTACAAGATGGGTTTTCTTTGGAATGTTTTCTTTTTATAAAATGGTCCACCACTGCATATGTTTTAGCATTTAATACACTATGACTAGCTTGCTGTAAATTGCTTCAGCACCACAATGCAATGTGTGAATGTCTACGGTAGCCTTCAGGTATCATATGAAAAACGGTAATAGGAGTAATTGGCAAGCGTACTAATGTACTGACAATGATATTATTAAAATACAAGGTGAATTAGAAAAATTCTTTATTAATAACATCTTTTTAAATAATAAAATATTTTTTTTCCCATTTTGCTACGAAACCCTTGAAATATCCCTGTGGCCCCCAGTTTTGGAACCACTGCAATAGATCACCCTTGGGAAGTGATGGAACTGAAGATATGCATCATGGATGCATGGATGTGCAGCTTGCAAATCTGCAGCAACTGCATGATGCTGTTATGTCAATATGGACCAAAATCCCTGAGGAATGTTTCCAGCACCTTGCTGAATCTATGCCACAAAAAATTATGGCAGGCAAAAGGGGGCCCAAACGCAGTACTAGCAAGGTGTACCTAACTAAATGGTTGTTTAATAATAAGATGTTTACCAAAGTTTTTTATTCTATCTAAAGAATCTATTTTGGAACCTTTATACCTGTAAAGATATAGGGTTTGTTATGGATTATATTATTTATCTGTATGTTCATTGACACAAACTGATGTCTTTCAAATAGATGTTATTCAAGTTATTTTGCTTTTCATAAGTGGGCCTCCTTAGACTCGTTGTAATAAAGGATACCCATCTTAGAAACATTAAATAACAGTCAAGATCATTATTCTAAAGAGAATGTCTGCAAAAACCCACAAACCCAAAAGTAGCAGTATATGTTATGTGTATATGTATTAATATTGTTTGAATAAAAGAGTTGAAAATGTACCCTTAAACCTGAACATGTACTGTATGCATCAAATGGACCGATAAGCCCATTTGTGCCAGTACATTCAAATTACTGAATCTGTTATTTGCTATTGTTAACGCCAATATCATTTGTATTATCTTATGAGAGAGATCTGTTTTTTAGGAGAATTAATGTAGGAGGCAGGACTTGGGCAGTGTGAGTGAAGATGCAGCTTAAACCTAGAGTGGTTTAAATTACAAGCCCGGTTTATATACTATAAAAGCAGTGGCAATTCCAGGTGAAGGATACAGAATCAGTAGGCAAAGTTTAAGCTCATGGCAGGGTGTGAAGATAATGGGAAATTAACATTTGTGAGGAGCTTTGGCTTTTATCCCAATGTTAAGCTACATCTGGGAATCTGCTTTAAAAATAGGATTAAACTGTTCTAAATCAGCAGACATCAGGACACTGACAAAAGGACGGCAGTGAGATGGTTGAACTCAAATGTATCTCTCACAATGGGTTTAGTGAAGAATATTGTAGAGAGTGACTTATACTTAGACTTTTACAATTACGGAACCTTTATGAATTCTGATCACATGTATGTATTAAAAGTTTTGCAAAAAGAGAATGGAAAAGAAATTGTGATTGGCTGTTTACTGTTTAATCTATATTAATAAAAGGCAAAGCCCTTACTGACTCACTGACTGACTCACTCACTCACTGACTCATCACTAATTCTCCAAGTTCCCGTGTAGGTAGAAGGCTGAAATTTGGCAGGCTCATTCCTTACAGCTTACTTACAAAAGTTAAGCAGGTTTCATTTCGAAATTCTACACGTAACGGTCATAACGGTCGATAACGGTCGACAACGTCTGCCATGTTGAAATTTCTTATTTATGGCCCCATCTTCACGAAATTTGGTAGGCGGCTTCCCTGCGCTAACCAAAACCGATGTACGTACTTATTTCGATGGTATGACGCCATTGTCGGCCGCCATATTGAATTTTCCAACGTCACCAATTTTCAAACTTCCCGTATAGGTAGAAGGCTGAAATTTGGCAGACCCATTCCATACAGCTTACTTAAAAAAGTTAAGCAGGTTTCATTTCGAAATTCTACGCATAACGGTCATAACGGTCGACAACGTCCGCCATATTGAACTTTCTTATTCATGGCCCTATCTTCACGAAATTTGGTGGGCGGCTTCCCTGCGCTAACCGAAACCAATGTACATACTTATTTCGGTGGTATGACGCCACTGTCAGCCGCCATATTGAACTTTCCAACGTCACTAATTCTCCAACTTCCCGTGTAGGTAGAAGGCTGAAATTTGACAGGCTCATTCCTTACAGCTTACTTACAACAATTAAGCAGGTTTCATTTCGAAATTGTCCGCGTAACGGTCATAACGGTCAACAACGTCCGCCATGTTGAACTTTCTTATATACGGCCCTATCTTCACGAAATTTGGTAGGTGGCTTCCCTTAGCTAACCGAAACCAATGTACGTGCTTATTTCGGTGGTATGACGCCACTGTCAGCCACCATATTGAATTTTCCAACATCACTAATTCTCCAAATTACTGTATAGGTAGAAGACTGAAATTTGCAAGGCTCATTCCTTACAGCTTACTTACAAAAGTTAAGCAGGTTTCATTTCGAAATTCTACGTGTAATGGTCATAACGGTCAACAACGTCCGCCATGTTGAACTTTCTTATTTATGGCCCCATCTTCTCGAAATTTGGTAGGCGGCTTCCCTCCACTAACTGAAACCAATGTACGTACTTATTTCGGTAGTATGATGCCACTGTCGGCCGCCATATTGAACTTTTCAACAGTCTTTGTTACTTATGGGCCCATCTTCAAGAAATTCTATCGATCAAAGAACTGTCACTTACCGAGTGGTTTCCATGCCCGGAGATGGCACCTACCTTTTCCATTCTCTTTGTTACATATTGCACGGCCATATCAGGCTCACTCTTGATATCCGGAGGAACATTCTGACTTATGTATTGAATGACTGGGACAGGTTCAAGGTGTGGACTGATGACGGTACAGGAGATAATTAATTATACTACACAGGAGCACTAGAAGAGTGAAATGCTTAAGCCTTTCACCTATGGTTCTGCATGTGAGTTGATGGCTGCCGCTGAATTGTTCGGTTGTCGCTTTCAAGTGTACCGAAATGGCCAAATATTTTACACCTTTCGACAACCGCCAATGCCTCTTAAACATCTTAGATTCACAGGTGACGATTTCAGTAGTGGACACTTTGATATTTATGAATGTTTAAAATCTCAAAAGCTGGATGTGATTTTATCGATGAAACCGGTTGTGGGCTTACAACGCTTGACAGATGCCAAATGTCACTTCAACACAACAAATCCTGCAAATACTGTCGTAATTGAAACAAACCATGAAACTCAAACCGATTATGACAGCAGCAATCCAAGCTGTGAGATTTGAGACAAGATTACTGTTCACATGGCCAACTGTAAGTTACATGCTCAAGAGTAAGCTCAGCGCACAGCTTGGTCATGTTACAACGGAGGTCCGAACTGACAACATGGTTTACAAAGAGATCCTTAACAAATAATTATTGGCATATTGTCCCACAGTTTAAAAAGGTTTAATTTTCTTCTTAATAAAAATTTAAATGCAGTACTTCACCGCTGCGAAGCGCGGGTATTTTGCTAGTGTAGTATAAGATGCATCTGGGGTTTATATACAAATATGTAAATAGTCAACTACATTTTTTTTTTATGGCTATCTTTTTACTTATGGTTTTATATATTTAAGAAAGAGAATTAGAGGCGTATTTTAGGTCATTAATTACTTTAAGGGAGAAAGAATAAATTATACTTTTCAGTAAATGAAAAAATATCTTTATTCAGACCACAGGGACTAAAGTATTATTTTCTAGTGTTAGCTCTCTAAGTAAATTAATGAAGGGGATCACCTCCCTGACATAAGGAACACGTGCTGTTGCCAGCCTCCATACTGCAGGCCAGAGGTGAGGGGGACGGGCTGCATTTAGGTGGATTTTTACTTCATTTTATCAATGACTTATTGTATGTTTCAGCTAGCATTTTCCCCCTGGCTGGGGTTCAAATTCATACAGGGTAAGGCAGAAAGGGCGAACGTTTTTTACAAAATCACAAAGTTGTTAATTTTTTCTTACAAAGAAATTTATTGAAAGATTTGAGTTCATATTGAAATAGCATTTGACAATTTGTAGGGATGGAAATGCAGGTCTAAATGCAAAATACGCCTTACCGAACTTTTACTGAGGCCAAGTTCAGAAGAATGCTTCCGACCAGATCGACTTGGACTGCGCAGCAGGACTAGTCATACGCTTTCCACAATTTCAGGGGTATGTGTCGTTCGTGTAGCCCCCAGTGGTCTTTTGTTCGTTAGTGTACCACGTGTATGAAGAGCTTTAACCCAATGTAGGATAGTGTTACGAGCGGGAACAGCTTTATTTCTGTGGATATTGAAATGGCAATGAAACTCACGCTGAACTTCGGTAATAGATTGGTTGTTCTTGACAAAACAGTCGTACGCAAAAACGCGGTGTTCTATCGTCCACGGCTGCATGGTTTCAACTAAAAAGAAAAAAAAAAAATTCTAAGACTTTGCAAACCTAACGCCACCTATCGCACATCTGTCACTCCACCTAGTGGTGAGTTCTAGCCATTTCAAAGACGTCCGTCCTTTCTGCCTCACCATGTATTTTGGGTCTATTTTGTCTAATTTTATGTCAGTTATTTGTATTTGTATTTATGTTTATTTTATTTTTTATGAATGTTTTTCTGTTTGTTTGTTGGAAAAGGGGAGGGGCCCTAGTTATGTCCCTTGTGCTTTGTGGGTGGTCCCATAAGGGGTGGGGCCACCTGCCATCACTGCTAGGAACTGTCCCCACCCTGTTGAAGGGAGGGCCTCCCATAGTCCGTGGCGGTTCATTGAATACGCTGAGAGAGACGAGTGTTTTGACGAGTTTATGTGCTATTGTTTTAGTTTGTATTTTCTGGAATTTAGACCCTGTGCGCAGCTTTTGACTATGCCTCTTGGATTATGTTTTTGATACTGTGATTATTGACATTTTTGAAGCTCTACTCTGTTTTTCGACTACATTTTTTGGATTCCGTATTGGGACTTTGTTTACTGCGTATTGCCTCGAAATTCAGGCATCTCCTTGTGCTCTTCGGAACTTGAACAGCCGTTGGGTGAAAATAAACCTATTATTAAGATTTGTCTTGCCCTTTTTGTTTCTAGTCAGGCTATTTTGACGGTGTTTCCCCTTCTCTAGTGGGGAACCTTGGAGTTGATTTTGCAGCTGTGCTTTTTGAACTCGGGCAACTTCACGACATTTAGTATCCACAATAATTTGTTTAAGGTTTGATTAAACCAGCCATTAACACAATACAATGGCCCAAAAATGCAAGTGACAAAAAAATCATTAGGCCCAATTCATACCTTCTATGTAAAGGGATATGCCTTTGTAAAAACAGGCTAAATGACATTTTTACCAACACTATATCTGGACTACTGTACCCATTGAAAGAGCTATCACTATTGTGTTTTTTCTGACTTGCTGCATAGACTAAGCAAACATGATTGATTTAGAGGAGCAGTAGAAACACAACATGAATTAGCTGTGTGGCAAAGCCTTTAGACATGCACACTTCACATCCAAAGTCTGTGTTGTCAGGACTACTTCTATGCCTCTCCCGTCTGTTTTTTCTGGTATTTTCTGCTGACCACTAAACCCTTATCTTGTCCTTTGTCTTTTGTTTTAAGTTAGTAGTGGTAGGGCTTCAGGTTAAATTAGGTCTATCAAGTGCTATAGTCTGTAGAACTACCATTACTAGTAAGGACTAAGGAAGACGTCCGTTTGTTTTTTGCTTTGCTATTAGTTAGCTTCAGGATGCTGTCAACTCAGACTAACCATTTAGTGTACTTTGTCTTTTGCCTTTGAGTAGTTCTCTGTTGTTTAGAGTTAAGATTTGTTGGTTATTTTGGCTTGTGTTTTATATTCAGATATTGGCACTTGTTTAATTTGTTCATTAAATCTCATTGTTAATTAGGAATTGCAATTTACTGACCCACTGACTTGTTTTTAGCACTTGTCTTCTGGCTCCTCTTTTGACTTTGGTTAAGTAAGTGCTTACTTTTGGCTTTTAGTTCATATTTATTGCCTGTATTATTGGTTTTCCCGTTTAAAGTTATTTTATTTAATTATGTTGGACCATGTTATTCTTTTTTTTTTTACCATTTTTGTCATTATCTCTCGTTAATCACAACTATTTTTTGTTCAATTCTGTTTAAAGTTTAAAATTTTTGTGCTGGAGTTTAGAAGGGTTTTTATATTCTTGGTTTTCCCTGTAGGGAATATCGCATCCCCTAAAGTTTCTTGGTGTCAACACTGAAAGGCCTTAAAGAAATACTCCCAAATACACCCAAATATTATATTGTTCCTATGTCACGTATGTGATGTAATTTTTAGTGATGGCCAAGAAAAACATTTAATCTCATGTTTTCTTGGAAAACATACATAACAATTTTTGTGATGGAATGCAACCCAATGGTGACCATTGCTGGGCACATCTGCCACCACTGTACAGTACTATATTATACTATATGTGGTAAGCAACATATGTACACACACACATACATACATACAGTACATACACATATATACACATATACATATAACATTTTTTGGTGTATTCATATAAGTGGTGGCATGCAAAATGCAAATATCATTATAATATTGTTATTGAAAATTAAAGAAAGGAAGAACTATAAATGAACAATATTTAAGTTTAACCAACAAACATTCACCTAAAATGTATTCATATTTTTTGTTGTGTTTTCAGATTAATACATTTTAAATAATTGGTCACCACTGAAACTTCTTTAACACAAATGTTTGTCTACAAGACATTTACTGTGACAGCAATGTCAACAGTGGGTGATACACACATATATCCACATAGAGATGCTTGTGAAGTACAGATGAGCCATTAAAGTGACCAACCTATGCTACCAAAATATTCAGGTAACAAGAAAAAGAAACAAAGCATACAAATATTGAATCTACTCATTACAAGACAAGAAATTTTGATGAAGGTTGATTGGTGGCTCCTTGGCCAAAATTAACTTTGTACATTGAAGGTTACAGTATAATTAGTTCTGTCTTCCTTGTTTTAACAGAAGACAAAGTTGTCCTACATTTATTATGAGATGTTCTTGTGAGTCTGTATTAGATTAATTAATGTATACTGCGTATAAAGTGCTCCTGCTCTGGAATGATCTCTACCCAAGGTTGATACCTGCCTTGCATATGACGATGGAGCAAGTTCTACTTCTCACGACCCTCAAAGTTTTATTAAGCTAGTCTAGAAATTTAATTTTTGGGTCTATCTAAACTGAATTTCAAAGTTGTAAGTCCTGTTTATACACTACAACTTAGAATTTGTTGTATCATGAAAGGCAATTGCCTTAATCCCAGAGCTGGGACTCTGCAACTGAATTTTACAGTGTATACAAACTGACAGAATCACTTTTTCTACACTTACCTTAAACATTGGAACAAAACAGGGAAGTGTGGTTTTCCCCATGTTATTTTTTTTTTGTATTCACTTAAATATGTTAATGATATAAATCATAGGTCTGATCATCAACAATGAAGAGGTGATTTGCATATTATGACGGATGTCCTGTGTATGAAATGACCAGCGGAGAGAGTATTTTCAAGATCCCTTCTCACCCGGACCAACAGAGGGTAGCCCCCATAGTTTCCAGGAGGGCCACGGGTCGTGAGCATGGAAGCTCAAACTTGCTGAGGCCCATGGCCACCACCAGGGGGTGCCTGGCCCTATTTTGCAGCACTTCTGCCTCACCCAGAAGTGCTTCCGGAAGAAGCATGTTGGGCACCTGGAGTCCTTCCGGGTGCCCTATAAAAGGAGCCATTCCCTGCCACTCAATGGCCAGAGTCGGGAAGAAGAGGACAAAGCCTGAGGAGGAGTGGAGGCTGAAGGACTGATGGCAAAGAAGGGACTGTGCTCTGTGCTTTACTTTATGCTGTGGAAGGCAATAAACTATGTGCTGTGCGGCAAAACCTGCGTGTCCTGCCTCTCTGTGTTGAGGTTAGTGGGGTTGTAAGCGCCGCAGCATCACAACAGATAAGATTTTTCTTTTAACACAGTGGTGTTAACAGTCTTTCCCTTAAGAGCAAAACCAAAGAACTGGTCATACATTTCATCCGTAGTCTCATCTTTAACAGAAAAGGTACTGTGATGATGGTCAGTATTTCTAGTTTTTTTGGAGTCACCATCAATCACAATCTGAAACAGGCACAACAGTTCTTGGCTATTGTCAAGAAAGCACAAAATATTTCCACCAATGTATGAGAAAAAAACATCAGAATCTCTCCATCCGTGTTCAATCACTCATCCTGTAGGTGGAGTCCATACTTGCTGGCTCCATTTCATCTGCTCAGCTTACCACTAGGAAGCACTACTTGAACTTGAACTAGTAGAATGTATGGGTAATTGTCTCAGTTTAATGGTTTCAGTATATTGGCCTTTTCAGTCTTTTTTAGTCTTTTTTTTAATTAAGTCACTCATTTGTTGAAAGTGCATGCAACAAAGTAAACTTTGACTATAAATTAATTATGCAAAGGTATTACTTGATCTTCCCAACATTCTTGACTGTGGAAAGCTTTGTTTAAATTTAAACCCACAAGGTTTGCACAAATATGAATGGTTTCCTGCAAAACTAAGAATTCATCTAATCTTAAATAATTTTCCTTCATGTGAGCCCAGAAAAATTTAAGTGGAGAAATTCCACTGACTGACAGTCCAGTGGGGATCTGGGGTATATTCTGGTAAGAACCAGTACTGAAGCTACAGTATATTAATACATAGTTACATTCTATTAGTGATTGTTAAGCTGCTTTAGGGAATATGATCAGCTAAAAGAATGCATGAAATACACTCAAAGTACATGTGAGTGACATTTTTCAAAGAAAATGATCCTTGAATTAAAGTCACAGAAATTATCTGCACTTGAAGCACAATCAAAGGTGTCCATTCTAGGAGTCTGGTTTTTACTGTAATGCACTGTAGTTCACTTTTTTTCTAAACAGAGAAGTTAAAGTGAAATAATGGCTATGTTATCTGTAGTGTTACTACTGTCAGGGAGACAAGATGTGCTGCTGCCAAAGTGAATTATTTCTGTGAAATGAAAAATTATAATCATACAGGATTGCTTCACTGGCTCAGGGGGGAAATGTGCTGAAGTAACTGCATGTTGAAAGTACAAAAGAGAGCTACAGCAAGGAATGGCTGCTTTGTCCAGTACCCTTTTAATGAATAGCATTGCAGTTTGGTCTGCAGAGTACAACAAGCCTAATTATCATTTAGAGTTATTTCTGCATTTTAAGATAATTAAGTGATTTTACAGATACCAAACAATCCATGTTTCAAGACATCTTAAATACATTTTGAGAAATCTTCAAAATTACATTCTGCTCAGTGTGAGATATCGAAAATGCTTTTGTGGTATCTTGAAAAAGCTTCCCATGCATTTTGTAATATCTAAAATCCTAATATTCTAAAATAACTCTTTATGCATTTTGAGATAGCTGACTTGCTACTCATATCCTGAAATAGCATCAAGATCATTTTTGAGATATTTCAAAATGACTTCCTGTAAAATTTCTTATGTTCTAAACAGGATGTCCTGGCTTTGCAAGATATCTTGAAATGCACTGAGGTATTGTCAATTGTGCAGAAGTAATTTTAAGATATCTCAAAATGGTCTTGATGCTATTTCAGGATATCTCAAAATCTTTTCAAGATCTGATAAAACACATTTCGGATAAGTTTGCACTGACTCACATTTGAATTATCCAAACCCCCTTTCTTTAGAGAGTGCAGATTAATTTCCTAATATTTTATTTGGGTTTCTCCTCCGTTTTTAGGTATGTTATACACATTTATATATTCATAAATGTATAAAAACATTAAGTTATATCTGAATACATTGTGAAGCTTCTATGGCTTTAAACTTTGTGGGTGTCCAACAGGGGGCACTAAAGTTACAATCTTTACTGATGGACAATCAATAAATGATTATTATTTTTATTAATCTATAGCAATTTTCCTAGCTACTAAAAGTTAGTCTAGCATAGCCTTGAAAGATTGCTGTAGTAGATAACAAGTCTGGGTTTCTCCAGTGGAATTTAGTGGTATGAGGAACATGCAAGAACATTAGTAGGAGTTCCAAGCCCTCCTCAGGGCTTTAAAAGGACACTGGGCAATCTGGAAGTCATTTGGAAATGTAACCCTGAAGTGAGCCTGCCCCAGGCATAAAAGTTCTCTCTGACCAGTGTCACACACGAGCAATTAGGGAGCAGCTAACCGCAAGGCAGGGGATGGCGACAGCGTACTACCCGATCTCTCTTTATTTCAACAGGAAAGACAAGAAAACACCGCCGTGAATTCATCTCCAATACCCTAACCAGAAGTCTGAGCCGTTTCCAGGTTCCTTTATTCCCTCCGGTCCTGCTTTGATGACATCACTCCATCCCAAGATCCTCTGTGCCTCCTTTCCCAGCTTTCCCATTTCCGTTCCCACCTCATAAAATGCCTGTGCTTCATCTCAATCATGTGTCTGTTATACACTGCTTGTTGACTGACTGTTGTTTTCATATTTTGATCTACAGTATATGGGGATTGAATCCCCAACCCTTAATGATTGTTTACTGTGCTTTCTTCACACCAGTCTTACCTTTAGCTGGGAGTAGAAGGGTAGCTGGAGACAAAGGCTCATTTGGATGGACAAAGGAAAGCCAGAGATGAAATAGAGAGTGATATGTACAAGAATTTGATCAGGAATTTGTGCGTAGGAATGGCTAAATATACTAGTCACCCCTTGGAGTAGTTACAGTCTTCTGCGGTATACAGTAGTAGTAGTAGTAGCAGTGTTTAATTATTATCATTAACTATCATGCTAAGGGCTGTCTGTCTGTCTGTCATGCTGTGGCATGACCATGTGCGTTGGTTAATAGAAAGAGCATAGGGGCACGTGCCACTGACATGACAAGCACAGTGGTACAGGCCTACTGATAATTTTCATCACAAGCTCAAGTCAAACTCCAAGTGCACGCAAACACGCAACATGGCAGACAAGAGAACAATGGCTGCGCAAGCACATACTGTAGCAGGTCTATCAGGAAAAGAGCTCTGATGACATTAGATGGCAGTGAAGGATATTGCAGCAACCTCAGCGGAGGGACTTGGGGTGCTGTGTTTTGTGAGATACATTCACCACCTTTTTTCAAGGACTGGAGGTCCAAGTGTTACTAGTCATCATTATTACCTATTTTCTTGTCCTGTGCCATTTCTTTGTATAATTACATCCTGTTCATATTATTGAATTCCATTTGTATTGTTATTTTTTGTTTTTCAATTTCATTATTTGAATTCAAGGTACACAACATTTAAATCTATTTTTAAGAAAATGGAAAGAAGTTTGGGAAATGATTTTTGAGATATCTGAAATGGTATTAGATATTTAAAATTTGTTTCTGGATACCATATCTCAAAAAGAGTTCCTTGTTATTTTAAGTGGTGCCAAATACTTTGAGATATTTTGAAATAAGTGGGACACCCTATTGAACAATTCCTTTTACAGGAAGGAATTCTGGGATATGTTGAAATGGATAAGGTATCCATTTCAGTTATCTCTAAATGAATTTGAGATATCCAGAAATGCATCTTTTGAAAATTTAAGATATATTGAAATGGATTTCAGACATCTCAAATATAATGTTAATATCTTAATATACAGGGATATATTAAAAGAGCACTTATAACTAATAAGCTGAAATGCATTTTAGTGTGCAGTCTTCTTGAAAAGTTTCTAAATGTTACTTTCACTTGCAAACACCCATGTTAACAAGGGGCAAAAAAAAATCCTCTCCACTGAAAACCGCAGCCTCTTTTTTGTGCTCTTAAAGATTTTATGTGCAATGCTAACAAATCTTAATACCTGTAATTCATTGAAAAATGAGAGCATAACAACATCCACTGTGGTTCATATGGCTTATGTCTTATGATAATATCCTTTGAGTGTTTATTTCATTACAGTATTCATCTCATACAGTACATTCTGTTGGTACTTAAAAATCTTCAACATGAGAGCCAAATTTAGTTGGCTTTAAATGCTGTAAAACTAAAGTCATTTGAATTATTCAGAAAGCAAATGAATACTTTTATTTTTCAGATGTAAATTGTTCCAGATGTCTAACAAACATGATCATGAAGGCCAGCTGCATTACAGTACTTAGCCAGGATTCACTGGAGGCAGTGGCAGAAAACAAACTGATAGCAAAATTAAAGGCTGTCATGACTAATTCTGCCCACCCTTCTCCATGCTTTTTTCTCCTGAAGCAGCTTTAGTCACTTGTTTATTCGACCACGTTGTATGAAGAAGCTCTACTGGGGTTCTTTTTCCTTATACCCATCAAAGTATATGCCTCTTAGCACAATGTATACACATATATTAGATTACAAAAGAAAAAATAACATAGGGACAATATTTAAGGAATGCAAAAACAGCTTATATTTCACATTGTGTGTTGCTGCCTGACAAAGCTAGTTTTAGCATAAATACCAATAAAATATAAAATATTAGTGTATCTATAAAAACTGAACTTTATTAATGCACACTGTTGCCAAGGATGTTAATCCTTGTGAAAATATGACTTTAGGATTTTGCTCGAAAAATCTGATGCTTACCTCATTGCTTTGGACAATACACTTGCCTTGCTATTCATAGACAAAAAGTCAAAATGACTTGGGTAACCCTTTCAGAATTGTCGCAATCAATAGCTGATCACTCAGTATCTACACCTATGGCATGTGAACAAAGTATAAAATGTGCCTTATTCTGTCCCTATGACATATTGTGAAATTATACTTTAAATAAAATTTGAATATAATGTAGTGTAGTAGCTGGAGTTTTCCAGTTTCCTCATACATAAAAAGATGTTTGCTATATTATATGTAAATTTAAAGCTGGCCCTTTATGAATAATAGTACCCCAAGAAAAAAACAGCTTTCCCTCCAAGGCTTGTTTATATCTTTCCCAGCCTTTGTGGTATCTCAACATCAGGTTTTCACATGCCAGTGTGTTCACAACCAACTTTGAGGAGGAGTTCCACACTATGAATTTAGCATGATTCTCCAAGTTGGGTGGGGAAGGGTTTTTCTCTCTGTGAATCGAGCATGATTGTCAAAATGTAGGGGTTGGGGAATCCTACATGATCACCAGAGCATCAGAGAGTTATTGATTGAGCATGATCTTAGTGCAGAGAATAGGGCGGTCATCTATCTGTGATGCTGCTGTTGCAAATCAATGTCGATCATCCGGGGGTTGGGGCGGATTTTCATCCAGTGGGCAGCAAGTTGGGAAATGCTGCCCTCGTGAGAAACGGTGAGCTCATATACTGTATATGCATTCATGTGCAATGTTGCATTTCATAGATTTTAATTAATGCTTGCATACTAGGCTATATAAACTTGTATGCATACTGATGCCTGAACATGTCTGTTGGGCCCAAAGGTCAGGGGGACCATCATAAAAATTAAATCAGCTGAGTCCCGGAAGCTGAACTAAGGTGTAGCGATAAGTCAACTAAAGTGGCTTTATGGTCAAACCATCCATATACAGCAATCACAGTGGTGCGATTGGTGGGAAGGATTCTGGGTCCCCTGAAAGGCCAATTTTTGGGTAGGACAGTAGCCTCTGTAAAGCTAAACAACTGACTTTTAAAATGGTTTTCCCCTGTATTTAGACCAAGTGATAAGTGTTGGCCTTCAGTGTATAGGCTAGTTCAGTTATAGTGTTTATAGGTTTTGTAAGGGTCCTTACTGCCCCATGCCCAGAGTACAGTGAAAATCTTTCTTGCATATGCCAATCACCACATGGTCACACACCAGCACCAGTGTCATGATTAGTGAGTAATGATAATAATAATAATAATAATAATAATAATAATAATAATAATAATAATAATTCATTTAATTTATATAGCATCTTTCCTATACTACCTTACTTTAAATTGTCTTCCTTACCTGAAAAATCTCAGAACATGTTTGTCATATAGAAGACATAGTTAATAAAGCTGAAAAGCTGTTACAGTTAATGTTAATTCCGATTTAAGCAATATGTATTTCTTTGTATAACAAAATGTTCAATAACCTTACAAATTGTGTACAGAAAGTTTCAGCCAGCGAATAACCTTTACTATACTAAACCATACCATTTTCTAAACCAACTTAACCCTGAGCAGGGTCTTGGGGAGCTGAATAAGGCACCAGTTATTTTTTTTCTTTATTCACAGATGTGAATTCTGACTAAGTTGATATTCAATTAAAAAGCAGATGATCCTAAAAAAAAGAAATGAAAAAAGAAACTGGACTTTAGCTGGTATCAACATCTCATACAATGAAAAGTAATTTTTTCCAATGCAGTTATGCCTGGTTCTGGTGTCTGTCTGACAAACCAATGCAAATAAATACATCATAAGATTAAATGTGCTATAGTATAATGAACCCAGCCACAGGGGATGCACAAACCATTGTGTTTCTTTTTGCCAGTCCCAAGCCTGGATAAATGGGGAGGGTTACGTCAGGAAGGGCATCTGGTGTAAAATTTTGCCAAATCAATATGCAGACAACAATACAAATTTCCATATCAGATCTGTCGAGCCCCGGGTTAACAATGACCGCCACCAGTAATGTTAGCCAACAGGGTGCTGGCAGAAATTGGGCTACTGTTGGTCGAAGGAGGAGAAGAAGAGGGGGAAGATATGTCCGGAGGCAGGAGGAGAGGAGGAAAGTAAAGAGAGTGGAACTGAGGGTAGGAACTTTGAATGTTGGCAGTATGACTGGTAAGGGGAGAGAGTTAGCAGATATGACGGAGAGAAGGAAGGTTGATATATTGTGCGTACAAGAGACTAGATGGAAGGGAGTAAGGCCAGGTGGATTGGAGGTGAATTAAAATTGTTCTATCATGGTGGGGATGGGAGGAGAAATGGAGTAGGGGTTATTCTTAAGGAACAGTATGTCAAGAGTGTTTTGAAAGTGAAAAGAGTGTCAGACAGAGTAATTATTTGGAAGCTGGAAATTGGAGGTGTGATGATGAATGTTTTCTTAGTGCATATGCACCGCAAGTTGGGTGTGAAATGG
Source organism: Polypterus senegalus (assembly GCF_016835505.1). NCBI lineage: Eukaryota > Metazoa > Chordata > Cladistia > Polypteriformes > Polypteridae > Polypterus > Polypterus senegalus. The sequence continues at coordinate 179,994,320 of NC_053155.1, read as the reverse complement.
GCGAGAAAGAAGATTTTTGGAGTGAGGTGGATGAAATGATGAATAGTGTACCCAAGGGACAGAAAATGGTAATTGGAGTGGATTTCAGTGGGCATGTTGGTGAAGTGAACAGTGAAGACGAGGAGGTGATGGTTAGGTATGGTGTCAAGGAGAGGAATGAAGAAGGTCAGATGATAGTGGATTTTGCCAAAAGGATGGACATGGCTGTAGTGAATATGTATTTTAAGAAGAGGGAGGAACATAGGGTTATGTACAAGAGTGGAGGAAGTGTCATGGCGAAAAATTTGTTGTCAGAAGGCTTATTACCTGAAAATAAAGGCTATTAGGACTCGGGATAGACAGACAGAGTTTTAAAGTTTTATTGCAAAAAAACAACAAGGACTCAACCCAATACGGCCAAATTAAGCTGAGCCCTGAACATTGCACCAATCGAAGTTTTTATAACAATTTCTTATCATTTTAACCTTGTTCGATTAGCTCATTCTGCACCTGGCCATTCTGTCTATTGTTCACTCCAGTTTCTGTTTTTCTTATTCTTGATTGGTTCATCAACTAGGCAGATGTTCTTTATTCTATATTTGGTCTTTCGTGGTGTCATTTCCTTTTCTAGCCTTTCATGCTATGCTATATTGGTGGCCTAAAGCTAAGCTTCAATTAAAAAGAAATATAGTACAGTACATTTAATCATTGCTTGGCATGCTTGATTTCTCTTAATTTCTACACTAAAGTTAATTTCTAATATATTCTTCTAATATTTTTGCTAATACCTGAATTTATTAAGATTTTCTCTTCATGGATTACATCAGTGTGACCTTGATTACAGTAAAAGCCTTTTGTTTTCTTGCTGCTGATTCCCCAATCCAGCTGGTTTCTTTATGTGCCTCCCAGAGCCATCTTCTGTCTGAGGTATTGTTTCCTTAGCTTCCTAGCCTTGGACACAGGTGTTCTCAACCTCTTATCCTGTTCTAGCTGGTTTCTGTACGTCATGTTTTGTTCTTTTTACTGTACGTTCCCAAACTAGTAATTTCTGCTGTAAGCTTAAAAATAATGCAATATAACTGATTTTTAGTTAACTATTTGCTTGACCTATCTTATTTGCTTAACATTCTAATTTATGCTTAATCTGATGTTTTAGAAGCTTTTAATTACTTTTTATGGCTCTTTATGTTAATTTGCTATTCTCTGTGCTAATATAAAAAAAATTCCTTCTACATTGATGCACACAGGTAGATTACATCCTATGCAGAAGAGTTGATCTGAAGGAAATTGAAGACTACAAAGTGGTGGCAGAGGAAAGTGTAGTTAAGCAGCATAGGATGGTGGTCTGTAGGATGATGTTGGAGATCAAGAAGTGGAAGAGAGTAAGGGCAGAGCCAAGCATCAAATGGTGGAAGTTGAAAAAGGACGACTGCAAGGTTGAGTTTAGGGAGGAGGTGAGACAGCCACTGGGTGGTAGTGAAGAGTTACCAGACAGCTGGGAAACTACAGTAGATGTAGTAAGGGTGACAGCAAGAAGGGTGCTTGGCGTGACATTTGGAAAGAGGAAGGAGGAAAAGGAAACCCGGTGGTGGAATGAGGAAATACAGGAGAGTATACAGAGGAAGAGGATGGCAAAGAAGAAGTGGGATAGTCAGAGAGATGAAAAAAGTAGACAAGAGTACAAGGAGATAAGGTACAAGGTGAAGAGAGAGGTGGCGAAGGCTAAAGAAAAAGCATACGATGAGTTGTATGACAGGTTGGACACTAAGGAGGGAGAAAAGGACATCTACCAATTGACTAAAGAGAGGGACCAAGCTGGGAAAGATGTGCAGCAGTTTAGGGTGATAAAGGATAAAGATGGAAATGTGCTCACAAGCAAGGAGAGTATGCTGAGCAGATGGAAAGAGTACTTTGAGAGGCAGATGAATAAAGAGAACGAGAGAGAGAGAAGAGGTTAGATGATGTGGAGATAGTGAATCTGGAAGTGCAACAGGTTAGCAAGGAGGAAGTAAGGACTGCTATGAAGAGTTTGAAAAATGGAAAGGCCGAAGGTCCAGATGACATACCTATGGAAGCATGGAGGTGTTTAGAAGAGATGGCAGTGGCGTTTTTAACCAGATTGTTTAATGGAATCTTGGAAAGTGAGAGGATGCCTGAGGAGTGGGGAAGAAGAGTACTGGTGCCGATATTTAAGAATAAGGGGGATGTGCATGACTGCAGTAACTACAGGGGAATAAAACTGATGAGCCACAGCATGAAGTTATGGGAAAGAGTAGTGGAAGCTAGGTTAAGAAGTGAGGTGATGATTAGTGAGCAGCAGTATGGTTTCATGACAAGAAAGAGCACCACAGATGCAATGTTTGCTCTGAAGATGTTGATGGAGAAGTTTAGAGAAGGCCAGATGGAGTTGCATTGTGTCTTTGTGGAACTGGAGAAAGCATATGACAGGGTGCCTCGAGAAGAGCTGTGGTATTGTATGAGGAAGTCGAGAGTGGCAGAGAAGTACATAAGAGTTGTACTGGATATGTACGAGGGAAGTGTGACAGTGGTGAGGTCTGCGGTAGGAGTAACGGATGCATTCAAGTAGAAGGTGGAATTACATCAGGGATCGGCTCTGAGCCCTTTCTTATTTGCAACGGTGATGGTCAGGTTGACAGATGAGATTAGACAGGAGTCCCCATGGGCTATGCTGTTTGCTGATGACATTGTGATTTGTAACGATAGTAAGGAGCAATGTGAGGAGACTCTGGAGAGGTGGAGATATGCTCTAGAGAGGACAGGAATGAAGGTTAATAGGAACAAGACAGAATACATGTGTGTAAATGAGAGGGAGGTCAGTGGAATGGTAAGGATGCAGGGAATAGAGTTAGTGAAGGTAGATGAGTTTAAATACTTGGGATCAACAGTACAGAGCAATGGGGATTGTGGAAGAGAGGCGAAAAAGAGAGTACAGGCAGGATGGAATGGGTGGAGAAGAGTGTCAGGAGTAATTTGTGACAGACGGGTATCAGCAAGAGTGAAAGGGAAGGTCTACAGGACGGTAGTGAGACCAGCTATGTTATATAGGTTGGAGACTGTGGCACTGTCCAGAAAGCAGGAGACAGAGCTGGAGGTGGCAGAGTTAAAGAGGCTAAGATTTGCATTGGGTGTGATGAGGATGAACAGGATTAGAAATGAGTACATTAGAGGGTCAGCTCAAGTTGGACGGTTTGGAGACAAAGTCAGAGAGGTGAGATTGCATTGGTTTGAACATGTGCAGAGGAGAGATGCTGGGTATATTGGGAGAAGGATGCTAAGGATAAAGCTCCGAGGGAAGAGGGAAAGAGGAAGGCCTAAGCGAAGGTTTATGGATGTGGTGAGAGAGGACATGCAGGTGATGTTTGTAACAGAACAAGATGCAGAGGATAGAAAGATATGGAAGAAGATGATCTGCTGTGGTGACCCCTAACGGGAGCAGCCGAAAGAAGAAGAAGAAGATTCAGCTAGTATAATGAAGTTATTAGATTGTGTTTTATTTCCTATAAAAACAAACAGCCAAACACATTTCTGTTTGTCATGTCCATAGTTTAGTTTGGCAGGCAGCAGGTGCCCTTGGAGTTGGGATCCATCCCTGTTTGTAGCAATGTCATCTCAACCAATAAATGAGACAAAGACATTTATGATGCAAAAATCTGTATTTATTTAACCATGTTCCAATAGGAGTTAAAAATTCAGAGTGTCTACACATACACTATGGCTAACTCCAATGCTGAGAAGGAAACTATTAACAGTATTTTCAAAATAAACATTTTATTAAATGCTGGCATATACTTCAAGGGCACATTCAGATTCATCCATACTCAATCATATAAGGCATAGTACAAGTCACCAATTAATGTAACATTCTTAACTTTGAGATGTGGAGAGAAGATAGGAGTATTTAGGGGAAACATGTGGTCACAGAGAGAATATGCACAAGCCACAAAGACTTCTGGAGCTATCAAGGTAGCACTGTGATCCTGATGTGGACTAAGTCCATTAAATCAATTAATGGATGTAATAATATTCATTAATGATATTGATGATGCACTCACTGAACATTACAATGCATGTTCCAGTAGAGAAACAAGTAAAAACCAGCACAGCCCCAGTTCATACCAAAGATTGACTAGCCATGGCATTTTGTGATCTAGCCACTGGCAGCGCACACAGCAAAGCAGCTGTAAACACCACAAATCCACAACAGCTCAGTTTGCCAGTACTAGAAAGAGGCCCTTGGTCCACAATGTACATGTTTTCAAGTTGTCTTTTGGTTAAGTCCTTAAGGCCTCACAGAGGATCCAAAATTTAAATATAAGTCAAATTTAACAAGCCACCATCCCTGTCATCTGAATCTTCTAGTTTCACTTGTTGGCTCCCCAGTGAAACAGAGAAGCAGAGCAGCCTGAATTTAAATTCTTAACAGAAAAAGTCTGCTTTCACATTAAAGAGAAGACAGATTATTTATTAATGTCAACTAAAGCTAAAGAATTCAAATACATATTCAGATGTTTCCAAAACTCAGATAACATCTGGACTGTCCTACGGCCTAGGCTTACAGAATAAGCTTTAAGCCACAAGATTTTTGGACTGGACACGAGGTCTATTTTTTGAACCAACACAGTTTAACTTAACATGATCAAACTTGATTAATACACACTGACAAAGCATTGCTGCTTTAAAGAGCCCCATGTGTGCAGTAGTGATGAACAAAATGAGTCATCCGAAAATGAATTTTGCAGCAAAACTTTGAGCTTTGCAAATTGTGTTTTGTAACCAAAGGGATGCACTGCATTACCACATATGTTTTACACTCATCTGCATTCTCACTTGGTTTTTCATTTGCAAAAGCACAGGAAATTTTATTCAGGTTCAGAGCGTGGAAAGGGGGACATGGCTAGAGAACATTTCAGGGGGGATTCTTCACTGTTAAAATCAGCTGGCCAGGATTTGTGCTTACTGGTGTGTCCCTGGAAGGTTCCAGGTCTGGATCAGCTTACAACACTATGGAACCTGAGTGCTGATGGTGTTACCTCAGATCCCAACTCAGCATTGAATGGTGGAGCTGGCAATGTGAATGTGCAGAAACACTGTGCATAAAGCATCTGAGACCATGTGGAGCTGCTTGGATGGAGTTTGGGAGGAGGCGGCAGCATTGGAGTGTAGATGAGGGTCAAAACGGCAGTTTCAGCAAGGGAATAAAACTTCAGGACCAGTGAGTTACACAATTGGAAAATAGCATTGAAAACATATTTAGCCACACTTTTATGAAAATGAGCCACTCATCACTTGTGTACAGCTTTACCCACACAGACAGCTACCGCAAGCAGTGTAATTTGCTAGCTTGGCATGAGCAGTCTAATCGCTTGTCTTCCGACTCGAGCATCTTTCAATACCTATGCCACTCATCAATGCAGGTACCCATGCACCACACTGCTTCCTATTAAAGGTATCCCTTCTCATCCACTAGCCTCTGTGGAAATATGGTAATCACCCACTCTGTGTGTTCTTAGCACTACACCTTGACCCAACAAGCAGTATAAAATTGCATCTATAATAAAGCTAAATTAATAATACACAGAAAAAACAGTAGTTGCAAAGTAGAAAATGTATTTTAAAAGTCTTATTTAAGGATACTAAGCTAAGGATGCAAAAGACAAGAGGGGGAAAACATGCTAAACATTTTGTAGTATAAGAGAGATGGATAGATAAAGAGATAGATAGAGAGATAGATACTTAAAGATGAAGTTATTCTATCTATCTAAGTGCCTTCAGAGGAGAAAATGTTTACCAGACCAATTTCACACTTAGAGGTACAGCCGATTGTATTGTTGTGCCGCAGAGCTTGGGCTCCAGGTTCACAAGCAGTTTCTAAACATTTTGCCAGAAGAAGTAATTACTCTTGAATAGCGCAGAGGTGGCAGGAGTTGAACACTATTTTAAAGAGGTTTACAAAGGAAACAAAAAACCTATCATTTCAAACAAAACTGTTTGCATGTTGGTAGTTAGATTTACTGATGACAGTAAATTAACTTAGCAACTTTTTCTTAGTCAGTTAAGGGAGAAAATTGAAAAGGCAGTGGCCTTGATGAACTCAAAGAATTCTTATTTTATACAAAATGGATGGGCGCAGCTGTCACAGAAAAATGCCTCTCATCAGCATCTGTAGGATCAAAAGCACAGAAGGTTTTATTTCCAAAAGAAAAGAGTTATTTGGAATGGAAGGTTCATACACTGCTCAAAAAATTAAGGAAACACCGTAGATACTCACGTATAAGTTGAAATATTTATGCCTTAAAATTCATTCAAAAGCACAGAGTCGACTTATCCACGGGGCAACACTAATTTTATTAAATAATTCTTTAAACTGTGAAATACCGTACTTGAATTTGAGCATTAGCTTTTGCAGGTTTTGGATAACAAACATACCATTAGCTGCCAGTAGATGGCAGTAACCAGAAACATACACTCAACATTCATTTGGCGCAACGTTTTGCAGCTCTTTATTAAATTTGCATTGAATTGTTTCTGGAAGAAGCTTGAAAACCCCACGTGCTCTGCATTATTAGCCTACGTATGTTTAATTGCAGTTTATTAGTAAAATAGATCAATATATTAAGTTAAACTTCTTACCGGTACGATCATGAATTCTGAAAAGAAGACAAGAACATCGTATCCCGCATCGTTCAAACTGAAAGTTATTCAGCGTGCTGAGGAAACCAATAATTGTGTGGCTGGCAGAGAGTTTTGCGTTAGTGAAACACTTGTAAGAGATTGGATAAAATATAAGTCTTCTCTACAAGCAATGCCAAAGTCTAAGAAAGCATTGCGTTTTGGACTTTTGCCTTTCAGTGGACTGGAAAAGGACTTGAATAACTGGATTGTGGCATGCAGGCAAAACGGATACGTTGTGACTCGTTCGAGCATTCGGTTATGGGCACTTCAATTGGCAAAAGAAGGAAAGTATTTAACGATCGATGGTAAGCCTTTGTTGAAATTTCAAGCATCGGCTGGCTGGTGTACGCGGTTTATTAACAGATATGGGCTGTGCCTTCGTCAGTGAACAAAAATCGCGCAGAAGCTGCCGAAAGATCTTGAAGAAAAGGTTAGTTCCTTTCATAAATTTATTATCAAGCAAAGAAAAAGGCATGACTTTGACCTCAATAACATTGGTAACATGGATGAAACGCCAATGACATTTGGCAGGTATTGGTGAAAAGACCGTAGTTATTAAGTCAACGGGCCATGAAAAAACCCATTTCACAGTTGTCCTCTCTTGCTTGGCAGATGGTACAAAGCTATGCCCAATGATAATATTCAAGAGGAAGTCGTTCCCAAAGAACATAAAATTTCCTGCAGGCATTACTGTTCGTGTACACCCCAAAGGCTGGATGGATGAGGCTGGAACAAAATTGTGGCTTCAAGATGTGTGGGCTAGGCGATCAGGAGCAGGGCAAAGTAAACGCCTGTCACTTTTGGTGTGGGACATGTTCCGCGCTCATACATCAGAGGATATGAAGGATGAAGCCAGTTCCCAGCGGATTGACATCGATGCCCCAGCCATTAGATGTTTGTTTGAACAAGCCATTCAAGGACAGAGTACGCAGCATGTGGCATCAGTGGATGTGTTCTGGAGAAGTAAAATTAACAAAAGGACGAAATTTAAAGAAACCAGACATTGATTTAGTAGCTAAATGGGTAAAGAAAGCTTGGGACTCAATTCCACCAGAAATGATCAAAAAGTCGTTCTTGAAATGCGGCATCAGTAATGCTATGGATGGATCAGAAGATGATGCAATCTATGAAGACAAAGAATCAGCAGCAGATGATTCAACAATCAGCGACAGCGAAGAGGATGATGTTTATGCTGACGACGTCACGGAAGAAGACTTTCACATTTTATTTGGACATTCTGATAATGAAGAGTCAGACTTTGAAGGATTTGAAGAAGACACTTAGGGCCACTTTATTATAAGCGAGGGACTTGAATATGAATTTAATTGAAATATTCTAACTGTAAGTAAATTAATAAAAATGTTTTTGGAGTTTTAATTTTGGCTTACTAAAATTCTTCAAAGATTAAAATGTTGAAAGTCTGGGCCCAGGTACATTGGGTATAATTATGAAATTCAAAGAATTTAATAGGCTGTCAAGTTTTACCCTCGACTTATATGCGGGTCATAACAAATTTCAGAATTTTCGGCTTAAACAATACACTCGACTTATCTGCGAGGTCAACTAATAGGCGAGTATCTACGGTAATCATCACAGTCTAAATCAAGTCAATTAACTTCAGAGATATTAATCTAGTTAGGGAACATAAGCATTTGTGAAACAACTTCACCTGTTTTGGTGCAAATGAAAGTGACAGCAGGTGCACTGGAGAGGCAACAGCAAGACAACTCCCAAAAGGGAATGGTTTTGTAGGTGGTAGCCACTAGTGATGGGTGGAGTGAAGTCTCATGAAGCACTGAAACATTTGAAGCAATTGCATTGGAAATCGTGTCGAGGCTTTGATGCATTTGACACTCACCCCTCTAGTGACATCTCCTGTCCATTTGCATTAACATCACACAAACTCATAATCAAGTTCAACAACATCTGGTGAAATGTATTTCTTTTATGTTTTGTCACTGTGGATTTGCGATGAAGAGAATGGTTCGTCAGCGGCTTCCAGTGTCTGAAATCTATAAAAATATAACTAACACAGACAGGCGGAATGTACTATACGACGAACAAGAGTTTAACACAAAATAACATGCCTTACTCATAAATTAAATATTATCTTTTTACACTGTATCATTATTATTGATTCTGTTATTAATATTATTAGCCATCTGCTCCTCTTGAGATCACATTTAATCGACAGTCATTTTGGGTTCCACAGCCCTAAAAAAAAACAAATTGAACACGAGCCTTGTCATTTGCCCTCAAATGTTTACTTTGTTCTGACTTACTTAAAACAGAGGTGATGAAAAATGAAGGTTTAACCATCTACTTTGCCATAATATAGGCGAGCATTTGAGAAAGGAGATGATATCCTTAAATTAACAGATGTTATTATGTCCATCAAGTAATGAGATCCCATTTATTAATACTTTACAATATTGGAGCTCAAAATTAGCAAACGAAGAAATTAACTATGGAGAAAAGACATATCACAGTCAAATCTGTCACAAGCACTGATTGTGCCGTCCTGTGGCTCGAATAACTAAGACAGTTGCTATTCATATTCTACGTGTATAGCAAACCTGGATTAAATAGTCACCTATATTTAAAAAAAATGATCAGGAGTGATATATTTATAAGCTAAATTAACAAAATAATTTTGACAGATACTGTGGAAGGATCACATAAAAGATCTGGAATCAAGGATTGCCATCAAATTGTGATGATCAATTTGCAGAAGACATTGCACATGTTTACAGTAATCCATCTTCTTTTCATTGCCACATGAGGCCTATGAATCCTGCCATTGAAAAGGATGATAAGCCCATTATGGCAGATTAGGCTGTATTTGTTCTGTTAGACCCAAAATTCAAAGGAGCACGTCAGAAGCATTAAAGATCCACTCGAGTGCTGTGGCAACAATGAGCAGTGGGATAAACACACCTGGACCTGCTTTCAAAAAAAGCATCTGACTTTACCAGCAACATCCCTACCTTGTGAGCAAATTCTTCAAGGTCTGAATAGGCAATCAGTACAAAGTTGTCTTAGTCACAGCACAGCATAATAATAAAATATATTCTTAAATAAAAATGATACTTCTACTGTCTGTACGATTTTAACCTACCTTCCTGTTACAGAAGTTAAATCCCAGTCACTAACACATTTACTGAGTACTGACCCCTTAACAATTAAATTAAGAATGCATTCCACCTGATTAATTCAATATTTAATAATTTAAACCCATACCTGTAATCATTACCCATAACAATAATTGAAATCATCAGTCAAATGTTTCATTTTGTTATACACAAACAGATGCACATTTATTTTTGATATATCTTTATAAATTAATAATAAGCAGAAAAGAATGGATATTTATGAGAAGAGTGTATTATGGTAACAGAAATGTCATTGCCTGTATTACTAAAGCTGTTTTTTGCAGCATTATGCATTCTACTAGTCGGCATTTTTAAGATATATAATTTTATAGTTTTGTTTCTTGACACTAACTATAAACAGGCACAATCATTTAAAATGTACTGATGATCCTGAAACATTCATTTCACCTGACAATTCTGTTGAGTTTTTTTTAAATCTGGAGATGTCATGCATAGTTCATACAAAGCTTGATGAATAAAGATTTGAAACTGCGAGCTGGCATGAGCAATGGAAATCACCTCCTCCATCCAGCTTGGTTCTAAGCAGTAAGCTGACATGCACAATCGAGATGGAAACATCGTAATGAAATGTGGAGTGCGGTTTGAAACAGTGAGCAGACATGCACTCTGGTAATAAGGTGTGGATCACGGTTTGAATCAATGAACTGACATGCAGTTCAAAGGACACTGTGATGCCTCAACAAATTGGAAGCCATTGCACTCTACATTGTTGTGAGTCAACCAAACATTTGACAATTAACCCTCTACTGATAATTTGTAATTTGTCTGACGTTACACACACTTCAGCTGATATAGTTCAGTGACAGACTAAAACAACAATTCAGGTAGTTGCTAACAATTCATTTTTTGTTATTGTGGCTTGCTGTGATTTCCTTTGTCTGATACATAATTATATACACATATATATAAATATACATACATATATATATATATTATGAGGGGCCGTTCAGGAAAAAAAGATTGGTTTGTAAATATATACATTGGTTCAGATATATATATCGGTTCAGATACATTGGTTTGAATATATACATTGGTTTTAATACATCCGTTCAGATATATATTTCGGTTCAAATATATACATTGGTTGGGATATATTGGTTGAGATATATGCATCGGTTTGAATACATCCGGCCAGATATATACATTGGTTTAGATACATTGGTTGAGATATATATATTGGCTGATATACATTGGTTTAAATATATATATATATATATATATATATATATATATATATATATATATATATATATATATATATATATATATATATATATATATATATATATTGGTTAAAATAGATTGGTTTAGATATATACATCGGTTCAGATACAATCGTTCTGATATATATATTGGTTCAGATAGATCCGCTAAGATATATACATTGGTTGGGATTTATGGGCAGGCACAACGCGGCCACAATTGTTTAGCATCTCCCTTTCGCTTCATCATTGCTTCAACACTGTTGTAATTATTGTGCACATTTTATACAAGTAGCATATGCCTGTCTGTCGCGTTTTGTTTCGTAAGCCCTCTTGGTTGGGGGTCCTCGATTTCAAAGCACTTTTTTTTCTTTCATTATTTAAAACACTCGCACAGATACCGACCTCTTCGCCTCGCTCCGTCCAGCCCCGACTCATTGTACCCGCCTCACTCGCTCCCTCTTGTCCCACCCATGAGATTCTTCTCAAAAGCAGAGTTACCAGAAAGCATTAATCCCAACCACAGTATGTCCCATTTTTTCACCTCATGAGGCGCTGGTTTATCATTGGTGGAAAGCCGCCCGGTGATATCTGTTATTCTGTATTGGCAGCATTTTATTAAAGGGCGATCTGCTTCAGCAAGGAACTTAGTCCTGTTTGCTGAAAGGATGTTATGGAGGAAAACACTGGAGTTGATCTGTTTCTTTAAATGTTCATCAGGGATCAAAATGACCAGAATATTCCCGCTTAACAAATAAAAGATGTTTAACTGTTTTTATAGTAAAACGAACAAAACCACACACAAGCAGGTACACGCTCACACACACACTCAAACTCATAAATCGTGGGTCGCACGTACTACTGATTAAGCGTATCTGTCAAGGGCGATTATTTTTTCACCCTATAAAACAGTTTCTTCTCAAAAGCTGAGTTACCAGGAAGCATTGATAGCAAATGCAGTACCTCCCATTTTTTCACCTTAACAGACGCTGGTTTATCATTGACCGAAAGCCGCCCGGTGATTTCTGTTATTCCGTATTGGCAGCATTTCATTAAAGGGCGATCTGTTTCAGCAAGGAACTTAGTCCTGTTTGCTGAAAGGATGTTATGGAGGAAAATACTGGAATAGCGCTGTTTCTTCTGAATGTTTATCAGTGATCAGGGACCAGAATGATCAGAATATTCCTGCTTCACAAATAACTGAGGTCTGTTTTTATTGTAAAACTGAGAAAACCACACACACGCGCGTACACAACACAAACACTCAAACTCACACATCGTGGGCGCAACACACTATTTAAGTGTATCTTTCACGGATGATCATTTTTTTCACCCAATAAAACTTTACTTCGTCAAAGTTATGAAAGCAGCGCGGTGATTTCTATTATTCCTTATTGGCAGCATTTAATTTAAAGATGATTGACGTCAACAAGGCGACAGAGTCTCTTATTTTGACAGGACGATCTTTTTTAAAGGCTTAAGCATTTTTCATTGACTTACAAAAGAAAATAGTTATTACTTACCCTCTTTGCTTCAAATTGGCTTTTTTAAAAAACTTTTTGATATAATTTTTTTATGACAGTATAAAATAACAAAAGTACTGTAGTACTCAAAATTATAATGCACGTATCTAACAGGAAGAGGTGGTGGTAAGAGTAAGATTGCCGACTTGCAGTTAAATGATCACTGGTTTGTATCCGGCGGGCTACCTTTCTGTTATTTTATTTATTTACTTATTTATTTTTACAAATTGCTTTAAGTAGTAAGAAACGTAAGGAATTAATAACAATAATAATAATAGTATTATTATTATTATTATACGTGTGAATGCGTGATCAAATTCAGCCGCTGCGTAGTGGGGTAAGAATAGGGACAATACGACGAGTTCATTGAAATAAATAAACAGCAAGGTGCACACGCAATGCAAACATAATGTGTATATTATTGAAGTAAAGGTTCATATAAATTAATTATATTCAACTTTTTAACAAGTTGAGAGATGTGAACTGGTTAAAATGCACGAAATTATACATGTATTGCTTTTTAGTCCACACATAGTGTATGTATATTGTTAAAATAATGATGTAAAATTCCTATAAAATGGTATAGAATGTGATTCGTAGACTTATTTTGTATCAAATTTCTTCAAAGAAGTTTTTAATTAGTTTGCTTTATAAAATCTTACGGCAAACATGTTAACCGTTGAAATCGCTGATCTTAATCAATTTGTTTTAACGCATGCTCCGTGCAAAATGCTGTCATATTTGTTAGTAAACATGCACGCGCAGCGATGTCCTGATGTCTGCGTTCTAAGGCTGCAGGTAAATGAAACGCTTTTGACGTTTTACTGGGGTGCTCTGTGATTGAGGGCGGACAGTAAACTTTGTTAAAATGATATCGAAAAATACCAGTCGTCAGTTGTGTTTTCAGTCGTTTTGACATGTTTACTGTTCTGTTACCAAAAAATTCTTAAACGGGGATCATCAACAAAGAAACGTGGATAGTAAGATTTATTAAAATATCAGTAAGGAAGAAGGAAGTCTTCTATATCACTTTTTTGTCTACTATGTCCTTACTTATCCACTAATTAAAAAAAAAAATCAATCGCTTACACTGTCTTTTTTTAAGTATGTCTATGAAAATCGGTGTGAGTAGCCAGAAAAATGCTATATAAATGTAAGATATTATTATTATTATTTAGGTTTTTTAAAATCCAAATAAACCTGACTTCTTCCAAAATATGTGCCACTCTAGGGTACCAACAATGTCAAACTGATTAGGAAATTTTGTGATCAGTTTGTTTAAAGTCCAGTATATTAAGCAAAAAATAACTTTTCATCATCTTCTCATTTCTAATTTGGCATTTCAGGATACAGTACAGTATATACTGCAAATATACATTTAAATTGTAACCGCTGACAATTATTTACTCGTGTGCTTGCGTTTTCCATAAAACAGATTCAATATGTGCACAAAGTATAGGTGATAAAACACACAAATTCTGACATTAGCAAGACTGTTGAAGGAAAAATATGTATTAGTATTCTATGGAGTTTTCATAAATTAATCAAACCTTTTGAGTTTTCTTAATATATTTTGTAATCAGGTTTTTAATTTTTTTTTTTTGATTTTTACTGCCACTTCACAGATCAACAATCTCCAACTTGGTCACTGTCAGAATAAGTCTTTTAACTTTTTTCCTGTATCCATTTATACATTTTCCGGGTTTCACTACCCATCTGAAAGAGTTGGCATCAGGTTGGGTGGCACTTTTCAATTGTAGTAGTATGAGCGAGCATCAGTATGGCAAGCACTAGTTTGGCATTTCTTTCTGTCTCATTTTTTGTCTTCTGGCCCAAGCCTGTAAATCTCTTTTGTAACTGGGTGGCTTGGATAGAGGACAGATACTAACAATTTTCAAGGCTATATTAAAACAATACTAAAAGATATCTGTGTATGTGTGTTGTAGTGCCCCATGTTGTAAGTGTTAGATTCATTGAAGAAGTCAACGTAAACAAAGAAAATGTACATTTTGGTTTGTTTGAAGTGTTTTACATTATAAACATATTATTAATTGCTGCATGAATATAATTTTTTCAAGGGGATGACCTTTACTATTGTCAAAAAAGACAAGCTGGGCAACAGGAGGAATATGAAAGTTATTTGTTGAGTTTAGGAGACAAAGGATACTTGTAAGGAAGTTCATGCCAGTGCTATCGGTGTACATTCTGGAATTTATAAAACTGCTGATATTATTTCACAAAGATGTTACTGGCCTGGTTTTATGCTGACATTAAAATGGCTACGTTTTCTGATAATTATAATCATTATTTTAATTAAAAGACTATAATTGTCAGAACAGATTCAATAAAATGTTTTAATATCTCAGTTGCTGTTTGTCGGACTCTTTAATTGACTTGTCCTACAAATGTGTATCAGTGGATATTTAGTACTTCATTTGACAAATAATATTAATTTTTCCAATTCTCATATATTTCAGATAGATAGATAGAACTTGTACTCTAAGGGAAAATGTGCTTCTTTTTTGACAGAGGCTGAACGAATAAATAAATTAATATTAATATTAATATAATGAAAAAAACAGCCACTCCAATAACAATTGTCTAATGTTCATTCTGCAAGCAACAGTTGGGGCTCACAACTCTGATGCAAAAGCTCAGCTGTAGAAGTGAGTGTCCCTTTAAGAGGAGAGGACAATGGGACACAGTAGGCTTGAAAGTGATGTAGAAGACTTTCAACAATCTTTTACCGTGGATTTCAGACAATATTAGTTATCCAGGGTTCATTTTGAAAGCAGCAGACAGGGTGCACACAAGCCCATGGATCTGCTCCAGCCATGGAAATGAGTGTTGCCTGTAGGGGATAGGATGCAGACATAGTGGAGAAGATTATATAGAAAACTATATCTACAACCTTTTAAAATCAATTTTACATATTTTGTTCATTTTGTAATCAGCGGTCAGAGGGCACACATTTTACAGCTCTACTGCAGCCATGGAAAACGAGCGTCCCGACCAGTGGATGACACATGCGTTTTAATTCCAATAGTTTTAATAATTCACATGGCGGAGGTGAAATTTGAGTTCAACAACAAAACATTTCCCGTGGATTTTTTTCTCCTTTTTTATTCCCAGGAAAAACCACCTGTGTAAATGTTTAAGAGCAAGCTGTCACTTATGACAATGGATTGCTACATTTATTTTAACGAGCTGTCTTTTAAATGTCTTTGTAAAATGTTACTGGGTGTCGAGCAATGTATTATTATTACTGATATTTTACTAAATCTTACTATCCACGTTTCTTTGTTGATGAGCCCCGTTGAAGAATTTTTTGGTAACAGAACAGTAAACACGTCAAAACAACTGAAAACACAACTGACGACTGGTATTTTTTGATATCATTTTAACAAAGTTTACTGTCCGCCCTCAATCACAGAGCACCCCAGTAAAACGTCAATAGCGTTTAATATACCTGCAGCCTTAGAACGCAGACATCAGGACATCGCTGCGCGTGTATGTTTACTAACAAATATGACAGCATTTTGCACGGAGCATGCGTTAAAACAAATTGATCAAGATCAGCGATTTTCAACGGTTCATATGTTTGCCGTAAGATTTTTTAAAGCAAACTAATTAAAAACTTCTTTGAAGAAATTTGACACAAAATAAGTTTACGACGCAGATTCTATACCATTTTATAGGATTTTTATATCATTATTTTAACAATATACATACACTATGTGTGGACTATAAAGCAATACATGTAGAATTTCGTGCATTTTAACCAGTTTGTAGCAGTGCCACATAGTGTTTAAATGTCAGTGCTGTGTGTGTCTCGTTTTCATTGTCCCATTGACTGCGTTGTGTGTATCAGTTAATGTTGTCCCCGTAAAGGAGGACGGATGATGGGAGGAGTTCACAATCACTTACCTGGAAAACACCTGTATATCAATTAATCAATTACTGCCGTCACGGATTATTTAAGGAGAAGAGGAGGAGACGAAAGGGGAGACCAGCACGAGGAGAGAGAAGGAGAACAACCAATACGCATTCACGATTACAACCTGCCTGCCGTTTCATTCCATTGCGCTATCATCCAGTTTGTATTTCATTCATCCGGACTGCCTTTCAACCTGCTTACCGCTGAAGACCCCGGGGTCGAATCATCATTCGCCGCGCCGAGGAATCACGGTGAGGTTATTCCAAACGCCGGAAATACGAACATTACTATCGCATTAATCAGTACCGTATTCAGGACATTTATTTCACGCACCGGACTCAAGTTCATGATCATTCCGTTTGCCAGCCATTTGTCGTTTGTGTGGTGTGTGTCATATGTAACGTGGACAAGGGAGGGGATTTATATATATATATATTGTCGGGTTTGCTGTGGGATTGTTGGGGTGGAGGAATATTTGAGTGTACATTTGTCTTGTGGCGTGTCTTGTCCCATTTAATACATTTATTCTTGTTTCCTTTTACATTCTGCTTATTGTCTTTGCTTTTCAAACCGTCGATTGTGGGGAAAGTTAATCTGTGTAGGATGCGGCTTGACAGGAAAAGGTTTCTCAGTCAATTATCCAGGCCACAGGTCTTGGAGGTGTAGCTGCCGGCTGGGAATAAGGGGTCGGCCGTTACATAAGTGGTGCCCTCTCTGAGGAATCTTTATTTAATTCGATCACTGTCTGCCTTTAAATTTTCCCCAAAAATATCATGTCTTTAGGGCGTGCGAGCAGGGCGACACCATTGCTTCGCCTCGGTGTGATGATGGAGTAGCGGGCGCGCACGCCACGGTCAGAGCGTGTTCAGCGGTGCGAGAGGTGGTGGATTCTTTGCAGTCGCTGTACCTCGAAGATCACCGTGGACCTGAAGAGGAAGGCCTGGAGGACGTCTCGCCTCTGTGGGAGGATCTGGCGCAACAAATAACCCGGCTGGAGGAGAAGATCCGCGAGGTTGCGAAATGCGCTGGAGCGAAGCAGCCTTGCGGGCTCGCATCAGCAGCTCCCAGGAGGAAATGAAAGAATACATCAACGAGCAAGTTCAACTCCTGGGGCGGGAAATCGTGTTGTGCCTCCAGAGGCGGGATCGACGCTGGCAAGATTCTCTTCAGGGGGAAGTCAAAGGTGTCTCCAGAAGATAAGACCGTCGCCCGTCATTCAGCGCCGCGTATCTCGGGAGGGCGCATGCCTCAATCGGCCATTTGTTCCTGGGGCGCCTGTCTTTTCCCAAGTTAGGGGCTCCATATAATGTCGATGATGTCCTGAACTTTGTGGAGGACGGGAGGCGTACCTGGCCGTTAACCCTCTAACCCCGGAAGAGCTAATTGGGGTGATAGGGACATCCCTCTCGGGACGGTGCGGAGCTGGTGGCTGGCGGCCAAGAAGACCATTTTCGACTGGGGATCCTTTCGATCTTTCCTCGCGCTTTTCTTCCGGAAGACTACGAGACCGAACTGGAGGACAAGCTGCGGTCCATGGTGCAACTACCTTCACAAACCATCCGGGACTTCCTATGAATACCGGGCTTTGTGTTTGAAGTGGCGGCCGGCTATGGCTGAAGAAGAGGTGGTCCGCGTCCTTAATGCCTGTAACCAGCGGTTAGCTGGGAGTCTCAGGGGTGGTGGGATCGGTGGAGGACTTGGTGAGGGTAGGCTCCCAAGTGGAGCGGGACTGGGGAAACTCAAGGCGTACTGGCACAAAGTTCAGGCCAGTACACGAGAAACCCAGCCCCTAAAACCACAACGAGCCAAACCTTGCGGTCGGAAGCCGATCTCGCCATTATGCAAGCGAGCACGTCCCTTCTGATCGTCCCAGTGATGCTGCGGGGTGGCAGATGGATGCGGTGGTGGATACCGGGAGCCACCATACTTTAATCCGCTCAAGCCAGTGGGAGAAGATTAGCCGACCGACAGACAAATTAACATCTGCCCGTCCGTCCGATTTGTATTGGCGGATGGGAGTGAACACAAGGCCCTGGGCAGAGTCCCCTTGAGGTACAGTGTACTCGCCACCACCTGGGATATGAATACGTATGTCCTGGAGGACCAGCACCTGTCAGTTCCGTTACTCCTTGGGCTGGATTCTCTAGCCACCATGAGGATGACCATCCATCTCAGTCCCAGGGGTATACGGTACGGGGAAGGGATATGCGAATTCATTTACAAATCCAAAGAAGATCTGGGCTCGAATTTATCGGGTTTTACGCAGCAGAGAGGCGGCGCAAGCACCTCGGCGGCAGCCCCAGTGGAGGGACAACCTGAAGAGGTGAGGCCGGTGCTGAAGAAGTGGGCGAGGTGTGGGCGGAGAAGTTAGGAGTTGCCCGTGGGGTGACCCACATGGTCCACACCTTGGACGAAGTCCCTATAAGGCACCGAGCTTACCGGGTTTCTCCACTGAAGAGGGGCGTCATTAAAGAACACCTCGATCGGATGCTCGCCGAGGGAATAATAGAACCATCTTCCTCCTCCTGCGTCCCCTGTGGTCCTCGTGAAGAAGTCGGATAATTCCTATCGTTTCTGTGTGGACTACAGGGGGGTTAACGAGAAGACGAGCCTGGACGCATATCCCATGCCCCTGGTTCATGAAATCCTGGAGTCACTGCATGGAGCTGCAGTATTTAGCACCTTAGATCTCCGCAGTGGCTATTGGCAGGTGCCGATGGGCGAGGGAGAAAAAGAAGACGGCAGTCATCACCCCTGAAGGCCTGTTCCAGTTCAATGTCATGCCTTTTGGGCTTAAAAATGCTGGGGCCACTTTCCAGCGGCTCATGGAGCAGGTTCTGAGGGGGTTGATAGGCAAGATCTGCTTCGTGTACATCGATGCGTCATTGTTTACTCCCCTTCTATAAATCAACATCTCCGGGATTTAGACACCATTTCCAGCGATTTCATCAAGCGCACCTTACGCTGAACACGAAGAAGTGTACCTTCATTCAACCCACATACGCTTCCTCGGGCACATTCTTTCATCGGAGGGTCGCTGTAGACCCGAAGACCTTGGCCATCCGGGTACCCCGCCCACAGATTTGAAGTCGTTGCAGCGTTTTCTTGGGTTAGTGGGGTGGTACCATAAGTTTATTCCCCGGATGGCAGATATAGCGGCTCCCTTGAACCAGCTTAGGAAAAAAGATGTCCCGTGGGAGTGGACCACAGAATGCCAGGACGCGGTCGAGCGACTAAAGAGCCACCTACAAGAGCCACCCGTTCTGGCCCAACCGATCCACAGCTCACCTTCCAGGTACAGACAGATGCCAGCAACCTGGGGCTCGGCGCGTGCTCACTCAAAGAATTAACCAGGCTGAACATGTCATCAGCGTCGCCTCACGAGTTTTGCGCGGCGCTGAGCTGAACTACTCGACAGCTGAGAAGGAGTGCTTGGCTGTCGTGTGGGCTGTGGAGAAATGGAGACATTATTTGGAGGGGTTGAATTCGAAGTGTACACCCACCATCACGCTCTGACCTGGGTGTTCAATCACCCAAAGACCTCCTCCCGTCTGACCAGGTGGGTCCTCCGCCTCCAGAATTTTACGTTCAGGGTGACTTACGGAAGGGCTGTGGTAACATCGTGCGGATGCACTATCTAGGGTATCGGAGCCGTCGGGGATGGTGTGTTTGGCAGAGGCGAAAAGATGATCCTCCCTCTGCCAAGGAGCCTTGAAGACCTAGCCCAAGCACAAGCTACCAGTCCATTCTGCCAGAACATCAGGGAAGGGCTGGAGCAACAGCGAACTGACCGGGTACACTTTGTGGACCTCCAAGGGGTCTTGTACAGGACTATTCCATCCACCCTTGGGGTCTGCAACATCAACTGGTGGTCCCGGAAGAGCTCGTCCCGACTTTCTGAAGCACTACCATGACAGTCCTTTAGGTGGTCACCTTGGAAGGACAAAAACTTTATTAAAGATTCTGGGGTTGCGTGGTGGCCGTCTGTCCGAAAGGCGTGTGCCACCACGTGAAGGCGTGTGCCACCTGCCAACAACTAAAAACCCACCTGGTAAACCGGCGGGATTACTTCAATCGACGATCGCAGATGGACCAGGAGAGACTTTGGGAGTCGACCTAATGGGGCCATTTCCTATCACCAGCTCGAGGAAGACCGTCCTGATGGTAGTAGTAGACTATTTTTGAAGTGGGTGGAGCTGTTTGCGTTAGCCGATGCAAGGGCTAACAAAATATGCTCCATCCTGAAGAATGAAATCTTCACCCGCTGGGGGGTGCCAAGAAACATCATCTCGGATCGGGTCCGCAGTTCACAAGCTCCATATTGGATGAACTTTATGCAGCCTGGGGAGTGAAGAAAAACCTCACCACCGCTTACCATCCCCAGGCCAACATGGCGGGCGAGTGAACGGACCCTGAAGAACATGATCGCCTCCTATGTGGGTGAACGCCATCAGGACTGGGATAAATGGCTCCCCGAGCTCCGGTTTGCCCTGAACACCGGTGCATGAAGCCACAGGTGAGGCGCCTGCTTTGGTTGCGCTGGGCAGACAGCTTAAGGGCCCACTCGACCGACTCCTTCCCAGCACCCCTAGTCCAGAATCCACCAGTTACAATAATTTGGTTAAGGTAGAGGGGTTACGGCGGAGAATCCAAGGGAGGTTGGTGAGTTCGACATCCAGACACGCCAAACTGTATAATGCCCGCGGAGGGAAGCGCACTTCCAGCCGGGTGATTTGGTCTGGATTAGAGCTCACCATCTCTCAGATGCCAGCAGAAAATTCTCCGCCAAGCTAGCGCCTAAATGGTTAGGTCCAGCTAAAATCATTCAACAAACAGGTCCAGTCAATTTCCAGATCCAAAGGGGTATCGGCGCTGCCTCCAAGTTAGACACCATCCATGTGGCCAACCTCAAGCCGTGCCGGCCCTCCCTTGTCCAAGGTTGGGGGAATGTAGCGGTGCCACATAGTGTTTAAATGTCAGTGCTGTGTGTGTCTCGTTTCATTGTCCCATTGACTGCGTTGTGTGTATCAGTTAATGTTGTCCCGTAAAGGAGGACGGATGATGGGAGGAGTTCACAATCACTTACCTGGAAAACACCTGTATATCAATTAATCAATTACTGCCGTCACGGATTATTTAAGGAGAAGAGGAGGACGAAAGGGAGACCAGCACGAGGAGAGAGAAGGAGAACAACCAATACGCATTCACGATTACAACCTGCCTGCCGTTTCATTCCATTGCGCTATCATCCAGTTTGTATTTCATTCATCCGGACTGCCTTTCAACCTGCTTACCGCTGAAGACCCCGGGGTCGAATCATCATTCGCCGCACGCCGAGGAATCACGGTGAGGTTATTCCAAACGCCGGAAATACAACATTACTATCGCATTAATCAGTACCCGTATTCAGGACATTTATTTCACGTACCGGACTCAAGTTCATGATCATTCCGTTTGCCAGCCATTTGTCGTTTGTGTGGTGTGTGTCATATGTAACGTGGACAAGGGAGGGGATTTATATATATATATATTGTCGGGTTTGCTGTGGGATTGTTGGGGTGGAGGAATATTTGAGTGTACATTTGTCTTGTGGCGTGTCTTGTCCCATTTAATACATTTATTCTTGTTTCCTTTTACATTCTGCTTATTGTCTTTGCTTTTCAAACCGTCGATTGTGGGGAAAGTTAATCTGTGTAGGAGTACGGCTTGACAGGAAAAGGTTTCTCAGTCAATTATCCAGGCCACAGGTCTTGGAGGTGTAGCTGCCGGCTGGGAATAAGGGGTCGGCTGTTACAAGTTGACATCTCTCAACTTGTTAAAAAGTTGTATATAATTAATTTATATGAACCTTTACTTCAATAATATACACATTATGTTTGCATTGCGTGTGCACCTTGCTGTGTAATTATTTCAATGAACTTGTGGTATTGTCCCTATTCTTACCCCACTACGCAGCGGCTGAATTTCATCATGCATTCACACGTATAATAAATAACAATAATAATAATACAATTATTATTGTTATTAATTCCTTACGTTTTTATAGCGCCTTTCTTACTACTTAAAGCAATTTGTAAAAATAAATAAGTAAATAAATAAAATAACAGAAAGAAAGCCCCCTGGACACAAACCAGTGATCATTTAACTGCGAGTCAGCAATCTTACCACCACCTCTTCCTGTTAGATACACGAATTATAATTTTGAGCACTACTTTTGTTATTTTATACTGTCATAAACAAATTATATCAAAAATTTTTTTTAAAAAGCTAATTTGAAGCAAAGAGGGTAAGTAATAACTATTTTCTTTTGTAAGTCAATCAAAAATGCTTAAGCCTAAAAAAAGATCGCCCTGTTAAAATAAGAGACTCTTTCACCTTGTTGATGTGAATCATCTTTAAATAAAATGCTGCCAATAAGGAATAATAGAAATCACCGCGCTGCTTTCTAACTTTGATGAACTAAAGTTTTATTGGGTGAAAAAAATGATCGTCCGTGACAGATACACTTAATCAGTAGTATGTGCGACCCATGATGTGTGAATTTGAGTGTTTGTGTTGTGTACAAGCGTGTGTGTGGTTTTCTCAGTTTTACAATAAAAACAGACATCAGTTATTTGTGAAGCAGGAATATTCTGGTCCCTGATCACTGATAAACATTCAGAAGAAACAGCGCTATTCCAGTGTTTTCCTCCATAATATACTTTCAGCAAACAGGACTAAGTTCCTTGCTGAAGCAGATCGCCCTTTATTGAAATGCTGCCAATACGGAATAACATATCACCGGGCGGCTTTCCACCAATGATAAACAAGCGTCTCATGAGGTGAAAAAATGGGAGTTACTGTGGTTGCGATTATTGTAATGCTTTCTGGTAACTCTGCTTTTGAGAAGAATCTGTCATGGGTGGAACAAGAGGGAGCGAGTGAGGCGGGTACAATGAGCCGGGGCGGGACGGAGCGAGGCGAGTGTTTTAAATAATGAAAGGAAAAAAAGTGCTTTGAAATCGAGGACCCCCAAACAAGAGGGCTTACAAAACAAAATGCGACAGACAGACATATGCTACTTGTATAAAATGTGCACAATAATTACAACAGTGTTGAAGCAATGATAAAGCGAAAGGGAGATGCTAAACATGGGTGGCCGCGTTGTGCCTGCCCATAAATCCCAATCAATGTATATATCTGAACGGATCTATCTGAACCAATATATATATCAGAACGGATGTATCTGAGCCGATGTATACTGTATATCTAAACCAATCTTTTTTAACCAATATATATATTTAAACTAATGTACTGTATATCAACCAATATATATATCTCAACCAATGCATATATTTGAAAGGCTGTATTCAAACCAATGTATAAATCTGAACGGATGTATCTCAAGCAATGTATATATATCAGAACGGATCTTTGTAAACCAATTTATATATATTTCAACCAATGTATCTAAACCAATGTATATAACTGAACAGATATATTCAAACCGATGTATATATCTCAACCAATATATCCCAACCAATGTATATATATGAACCGAAATATATATCTGAATGGATGTATTAAAACCAATGTATATATTTAAACCAATGTATCTGAACCGATATATATATCTGAACCAATGTATATATTTGCAAACCAATCTTTTGTTCCTGAACAGCCCCTCATAATATATATACATATACGTACATATATACATATACATATACATATATATACATATACATACATATACATACATATATATATATATATACATATACATACATATATATATATATATATATATATACATATACATACATATACATACATATATATATACATATATACATATACATATACATATACATATACATATACATATATACATATATACATAATAAAAAATAATAATAAATCAAAACACTGGTCAAATATAAACAAAAACAGTTCATATGCGCGACACCAAACATGGCGTCGGCGGCCATTTTGTAAAGGAGGAGCTGGAAGTGGAGGAATATTGGGAAGGAACCGTGAGGGAGGATGGGATTGATGACGTCAGCAAAAATGGCGGAGGAAGGGCGGAAGTAATGTACTGCGGGAATGAGGCTTATAGTGGCGGAGCGTCTTTTGTCCTGGAAGAAAGCAAAGGAGAAAGGTTAGTACCCGCCACTCCCTGCCGGCGAACGTCTTCCGATGTGTGTTAAGGTCCGTCCGTGGTCTCCTATTCGCGCGTGCGTGACACGACCCCTTAGCCCGGGCGGACCTAACCGAGAGGTTGTGGATGCGAGAGAGGGCATCGGCATTGGCCTGAAGGCTGCCGCGACGATAAGTGACCGTGAACTTATAAGGTTGCAAGTCCAGAAACCACCTGGTGACCCACGGATTCGATTCCTTGTGCAGGGACATCCACTGAAGCGCAGCGTGATCGGTCACCAGAATGAACTCGCAACCCAACAGGTAGTAACGGAGATGGGTCACAGTCCACTTAATGGCCATGGCTTCCCTCTCCACTGCCGCATACCTGGTCTCTCGGTCCAGCAGTTTCCGGCTTAAGTACATCACGGGGTGTTCGACCCCATCGACGCTTTGGCTCAACACGGCGCCCAGGCCTGTGTCCGAAGCGTCGGTCTGGAGGATAAAAGGGACCCCAAAATCAGGGGTCCGTAATACAGGGGCCGACGTTAGGGCCTTTTTTAGGTTACTGAATGAGTGTTCTGCCGTGTCGGTCCATACCACGTGTAGGGGAGCGCCCTTCTTTGTTAAATTGGTCAAGGGTGCTGCCCTTTCAGAGAAACGGGGCACGAACCGGCGGTAGTACCATGCTAACCCTAAGAAAGCCTACACCTGTCTCTTGGTATTCGGACGGGGCCATTCCAGGATGTCTTTGATTTTTGAACATTGGGGTCTCACCTGTCCTCGTCCCACCAGGTAGCCTAAATACTTGGCCTCCTTCAAGCCAAAAAAACACTTATGGGGGTTAATGCGGAGGCCGGCTTTAGCTAGCGTCGCGAGGACAGCAGAAACCTGCAACAGATGCTCCTCCCTGGTGCCGGAATAGATGACGACGTCATCCAGGTAGGCGGCACTATAGGACTGGTGGGGCTTCAGAACTCTATCCACCAGAAGCTGAAATGTCGCTGGGACCCTGTGCAGCCCAAATAGGAGGACCTTGTATTGCCAATGTCCACTAGGGGTGCTAAAGGCCGTTTTCTCTTTCGCAGATGCCGTTAAGGGAATTTGCCAATACCCTTTCGTCATGTCAAGAGTAGTCAAGTATCGAGCCGCACCCAGCCGTTCAAGCAGGTCATTGATACGGGGCATCGGGTAGGCGTCGAACTTGGAGACCTGATTCAGACATCTGAAGTCATTACAGAACCTCCAGGAGCCGTGCGGCTTGGAAACGAGGACGATAGGACTGGACCAAGGACTATGGCTTTCCTCGATAATGTCCATATCCAACATCCGTTGCACCTCCAGTTCCACTTCGGCGCGTTTTGCCTCCGGGAGTCTATAGGGTCTCTCCTGGACGATTACTCCAGGGTCCATGACTATATCGTGCACAATCAGTGAGGTCCAGCCCGGTGCCTCGCTCACTACTTTGGGAATGGCCCGGATTGCCTGGGTTATCTCCTGCCACTGTAGGGGTGTCAGCTCGTCACCGAGGTTAAGGGCAGACATGCTAGTGAATAGGGAGAGGGACCTATGAGTGTCGGGAGACTCCTCCCTGTTCTTCCAAGGTTTTAATAAATTGATGTGGTAGATCCTCTCGCTCGGCCGACGATTAGATTGTTTAACTAAATAGTTGACGAGCCCCTTTCTTTCCTTAACCTCGTATGGCCCCTGCCAGTGAGCTAGCAACTTGGAATGGGATGTAGGAACGAGCACCATCACTCGGTCCCCAGGGCGGAACTCCCGGAGGACGGAGTTGCGGTTGTAACACCGGGCCTGCGCACGAGTCACGTGGTCCTTTAGGAGGGGCCTGATTTTAGCGAGCCTGTCGCGCAGTTGCGCCACATACTCCAATATGTTGGAGGAGGGAAGGGCCTCAACCTCCCAGCCCTCTTTTAGTATGTCCAAAGTCCTCGGGGTTGTCGCCCATACAACAACTCAAAAGGGGAGAAGCCCGTAGAGGCCTGGGGCACTTCCCGGTAGGCAAAAAGCACGAGTGGTAAGAGCTGGTCCCACTTCCTGCCATCGGCGTTGACTACTTTGCGGAGCATCTGTTTAAGCGTCTGGTTAAAACGCTCTACCAGCCCGTCTGTTTGAGGGTGATAGACAGACGTCTTCAGGTGCTTTATCCGGAGTAATCGGGCAACCCGCCTGAACGTATCTGAGGTGAAGGGTGTACCCTGGTCCGTGAGGACTTCTTTGGGTATGCCCACTCTGGAGAATAAGTTGACTAATTCCCGTGCGATATTTTTTGTGTTAGCGGAGCGCAAGGGAACCGCCTCTGGGTATCGGGTAGCGTAATCCACCATGACCAATATATATTTGTGGCCACGATTTGAGGGTTTCAGGGGTCCCACTAAGTCCACCCCTATTCTGTCAAAAGGAATGTCTATCAGGGGTATAGGGACGAGAGGAGCGCGGTCCCTTCTAGGAATCTGGCGAATCTGACTTTCCGGACAGGATTGGCAGAAACGCCAGACCTCCTCGTTGATCCCGGGCCAGTAAAAGCAGAGTTTGATCTCTTTTTCGGCCCCGAGGTGGGCGCCTAGGAGGTGAGCCGGAAGGTACGCGGAACAAGCAACAACTTCCGCACCTCGCCCTCGTGAGCCGATACAACAGATCATTTTCAAGAACAAAGAAGGGCTCACGTGGCATGGATCCGTCAGCCTGTGAGCTGCCTGGAAGAACAATCGCATTCCAGGCAAACCGCAGGGAATCATCATTCCACTGCTCCCTTTAAAATGAGGCAGGCGTGGACTGAAATTGATGGTCCAAGTTGATCAGGGGATCTTGTGAGCTGGCCCGTGGAAGCGTTCCCTGGCTTGTCCCTTCCCCGGCGGATACGTCCGGGTCAGGGTCCGTTGCCGAGGAAGCGTCCCCCGATGTGCCTGCGCCATTAGGGCCTGCCCCGGAGCACGGCGTGGAGACCGCAGGAAGGGCGCCTCGCCCACTCATAGCCAGACCCAGTGAGGCCCCGGGAGCGGTGTGTGTCTTACTGCATTTTCTGTGCGACCAGTCTTGTCCCAAAATCACCGGATAGGAGGGTTTGGGCAACACCACGACCATCAGGTTAGACAACTGTCTCTTCCAGGTGATATAGCAGTGAGCGGAATGATATGACCTGGTCTCCCCATGCACGCAAGTGACTTGCAAATGTTGTTTAAGCCACTGTCGCGGTAACACATAACGGCGAGCAACAATGGTTATGTTGCTGCCGGAATCAAACAGAGCCACCACCGAGTGCCCATTCAACAACACCACTCCCGTGTTCGGACTCGCCAGGGGATGCGACGGAGTACAGTACCTTTCCGTGGTGGCCTAGGTGCAGTCCATCGGCTCCGTAGTAGTGTTGAGGGGACAGGTCGGCAGCAGGTGCCCTGTCTCACCGCACTTGTAACAGCGCGGGGAGGCCGGCTTTTCTTTGGCTCTTTGTGGCACTTCCGCATCGCGTCGAGAGGGCCTGGGGGTGGCCACCCGCCCCTGTCGGTTCCCGCGAGCTTGCCTTTCCGACCCCCCGGCTCGGAAGACCGCGAGCTGACGCTCCAGGACTTCCAGGAGTCCCGACATGTCTTTGTATGGGTGACGCCGGACCTGCTGGGCGAGGGAGTTAGGCATAGCATTGACCAGACCCTCACAGGACACCTGCTCAACGACCTTCCGGGCTTGGGGACCCTCTGGCCGTAGCCAACGTCCCATCTTTCCCCAGAAGTCGAAGGCCTGTGCTCGGGCCGGCTTTTCCGGGTCAAACTGCCAGCTCCGCCATTCGGTCGCCTGCTGGCCCGGCGTAATGCCGTAGCATGCCAGGATCTCCTGTTTTAAGAGGTCGTAGCTCGCGGCCTCTTCCGCGGTTCCCTTCAGGTAGGGCGCCAGAATGGACGCCCACTCGGACCGCTGCCACTCGTTCCGGGTGGCCGTCCTTTCAAATATGCCCAGGTAGGATTCGACATCATCCGCTTCCGTCATGGGTACGATAGGCGGCGGCGGCGTTGGTTGAGGTGGGTCTGGTCTTACCCTCTGGGCTTTTGCCAACCTGGCCTTCGTTGCCTCCAACTCCCGGGTGGTAGCGACTTGCGCTTGCTGCAGGGACAGGATCTGGGCATTCATCCCCTGCAGCACTGTGTTGAGGTCCTGTCCTTCGGTCATGTCTATCGGAACACTATCCTGCCGACTACGCCACTGTAAACGACTCAAGAGAAAACAACATAAAGGTTTGGGGTTTCTGGCTCCGTATATTGCAGATAAATCCACAATAAATCAAAACACTGGTCAAATATAAACAAAAACAGTTCATATGCGCGACGCCAAACATTTTATACGGTGGCCATTTTATAAAGGAGGAGCCAGAAGTGGAGGAATGCTGGGAAGGAACCGTGAGGGAGGAAGGGATTGATGACGTCAGCAAAATGCGGAGGAAGGGCGGAAGTAACGTGCTGCGGGAATGAGGCTTATGGTGGCGGAGCGTCTTTTGTCCTGGAAGAAAGCAAAGGAGAAAGGTTAGTACCCCGCCACTCCCTGCCGGCGAATGTCTTCCGATGTGTGTTAAGGTCCATCCACGGTCTCCTATTCGGGCATGCGTGACAATATATATACAGTGGAAACTCAGTATACGTCCTTAATCCGTTCCAGACCCTTTGACTTATACCAAACAGGACGTATACCAAACAAATTTTTCCCATAAGAAATAATGGGAAAATGATTAATCCGTTCCCATGAAAAAAAAAATCCTTGCTATTGGCATATTATACATTGATGGGGTTGTATAAAATAATTTAAACACTGCTTAATACTAAAATACATAAATACAAAAGCAATTAGATGAAATAAATGAAAATTTTTCCTCACCTTACTTTTTAATAACATCTTTGTTTTTCACAATCGTAGATACCGTCGTTCTCGGCAAACGGTATGCAACAGCCATGTCCCAGATACGCATGCCACCTTCATACTTTTCAACAATCAATTCAAATTTACATGAAAAAAACACAAAATCACGTTTTGACGATGCAGGTTTGCTGTATGCTCCCATTTGCTGCCGGGGAGCCCTTGAATCCTACACCGTCGGTAATATGCCTCGCTGCTAACCTCATCGGTAACAACAAAGCAAGGGGATGGTGAAAAAGTGCAAAGTGCTTTTATTAAATAATTAACAAAACAAGGTGTTCAAATTAAAGTGCAGTCTCCAAAGTTCCAATAAATAATCCATAAAATCAGAAGTGAAACGTGGAGGTTAACAACAATAGAAAAAAGTCTTCTTAAAAACAACAAAGTTAAAAGCAGGAAGCATTCTTTAAAAAAAAAAAAAAACAAGAAGAAGCCCGGTGCCTGCTTCCCAACTGGGGAGTCGCCCTACTTGCAGCTGACCTTCGCTCTGCCTGCTTCAGCCACTTTATCCATGCGCTTTCTCTCTCTCTCGCGTCCGTTCTTTCTTTTTACTCCCCTTCAAGCCAACTCGCGCTTCTGTTTATTAAGATAAGCAGCCCTCTCTCTCTCACTCACTCAACCTCCCATCTTTTTTTTCTTTTTACTCCCCTTCTAGCTGACTCGTGCTTCTGTTTATCAAGTTAAGCAGCCCCAGGAATAATCATGAATGCGGACGGTCCCTCACAAATGCACTTTGGTGAGAAACGCCCACATCGCTAATCACC
>NC_053155.1:179954014-179959014 GCF_016835505.1 Polypterus senegalus | reverse complement strand
GTCGGCTGTACTCACCAAATCCGCCGTACCTCTCCGGCTGGAGATTCCAGCGCCGCGCCGTCCGCTGTCAGTCGAAACTTCCGTAAGGTCGTGGCGCCTTCTTCTCCAGATCCCGCACTGCAGCCCGGAGGGCGTAGCAACTGTAACACACTCTGCTCCGCAGGCTGAAGGCACGCCCCCAGCTCCGTCAGAGCAGCCGGCAAGGACAGAAAGTTAACCGACGCGGAGCCTACCTGTACGTCAGCCTCCGACGTCGGCCACTTCCTGTGGGCCCTCTCCTCTGGCCCAATCGGGTCTCCCCCCGCTCCGTGACGAACGTTCCTTGGTCCCGCCTCTCTTCGGTCATTGGCGGGCACCCAAGACACACCGTCCAACCGCGTGCCTGTCAGGGGGAGGGACACCCGGTCCGCGGCCATCTTGCCTCCCTTTTCTCGGCGTCGATATGCCTGCCGGCAGCTCTTTTGTTGCCAGCAGTCTTCGAGACGCAGCGTCTCCTTCTCCGCAGCCTTCACGGCTGCCGCCGTGCTGCCAGCGCCCTGCAGACCGGCATGCGCCCGCCACAGACGTGAATCCGGGAGGTCCCTGCCTGAGAAAGAAAGAACACGCCCGGCCCTCCCGGGCCGGCTACTAGGTAGGGGACTCACCTTCCCGGACCCGTCCAACCGAGGACACCTCCTCGGCGAGGCTTCTTCCGACGCCATGCCGTCTCGGCCTGCAGTAATGGCACGATCCCTGGAGACCGCTGCTCTCCAGCTAGGCATACCGCCCGCCCGTGTCAGGGAAGTATGGCCATCAAACGGACCCCTGGCGGTCCGTGGGGTTTCTTCTCTCCGCGGGGCTGTGTGCACGCAGCACCAGCGATGCGTGGGTGGTGTCCCCTGCTGCGCCCGCCGTCCACAACAAAGTTATTTACTGCAGGTCTCCCCCTTTGCAACAGGCGGAGCATCCTGCCGACTACGCCAGATGTGAACGCCTCCCGGGCACAGACAGGCAGACATCTTGTTTTTAAACACCACACGTTTATTATATAAATTATTTACAGTTCTTTGGTCACCAAGACCCCCAAATACTGGTCACAAAGACCCCCAAATACTGGTCACAAAGACCCAGTTCAGTGCACAATACCCCAACACAGTCACAGTCCTGGCCACAATGCTTTTCTTCGGGCCGCCTCCACACTCCTCTTGCTTCGTCCTACTTCCACCCGACTCCAGCTCTGAATGAAGGGAGACGGCCCCTTTTATAGCTGACCCGGATGAGCACCTGGTGTTCCCGGCATACCTTCGTTGGCCACGCCCCAGCGTGGCGGAAGTGCCGGCTGTCCTCCCGGCTGCTCTCCGGGCGCCGTCATAAATCTTCCCCCCAGCACTTCCTGGTGTGGCAGGAGTGCTGGGGAAACAAGTCCCAAGGCATTGGGGCCTCCTGGCGGTGACCACGGGCTCCTACAGGGAAAGGCTTCCATGCCCTTGACCCGTGGTCCCCAAAGCAACCCGGAAGGCGAACCCCACGTGATCCAGGCAGGGCTCTGACCCTCTTCCGGTCCCTCCTGGCGTCCCGGCGGGTCATGGCCCCTGGCATCCCTGACAATATATATATATATATATATATATATATATATATATATATATATATATATATATATATATATATATATATATATATTGTAAAAGCTATATAGTGCCTGACCCGGCACAGACCACACAGAGGCAACGTGTACAAAAACACACAGGTTTTATTTTCTTCAGCCGTGGGCACACGCCTTCCTCGTTACCCACAGGCCCAACACAGTCCCAAAGCACAAACTCACAATTCTCCACCACTCCTCCCAGGCAAGCTTCGTCTCCTTCTTCCTCCCAACTCTGGCTCACTGAGTGGTGGTGGCTGGGCCCTTTTATAGCCCACCTGGAAGCGTTCCAGGTGATTAACCACCTGGTCCTGATTGCACTTCCAGGTGGGGATGAAAGCTCGTCCAGCCGGGCTGTGGGAAGCAGGCAGCTCCCCCTAGCGGCCACGCCGGGCCCCAACCTAGCTGGGGAGGTATTGGAATGCCCATGGCGGCTCCCCCGGAACATAAGTAGCAGGGGCGTCCCTGCCGGGCATGGGACCCGGCTGTCTTTCACAATATATATATATATATATATATATATATATATATATATATATATATATATATATATATATATATATATATATATATATATATATTTAGACTCAAACCAATTATGACAGCAGCAATCCAAGCTGTGAGAAAACAGTAAAAAGGAGGTGTGTCAGACGTTGTGGTACATTTTCTGATGCAGCTAGACAAAAACAACCGCGGACGCTGCCAAATACACAAAACAATTACTTTGACAATCATGTTACGCTATTTTTAAAAATGTTTCCTTTTCTTTTCATAACTTCTTTAACACACCACATATCGCTAAGCTTGGTATTTTGCTATATATATATATATATATATATATATATATATATATATATATATATATGACAGCAACACTCATAACAGTGACAAAACAATTACATTGATAATCATGTTACGTTATTTTCAAAATGTTTCCTTTTCTTTCCTTCTTTAACACCCTACTTCTCCGCTGCAAAGCGCGGGTATTTTGCTAGTGTATACATATATATATATTGTGGAGGATGGCCGGCTGTTTATATATGTATACAAATATATATAAATCTTTAAAAATCTTTATGCAGGGACATCCACTGAAGTGCAGCGTGATCAGTCACCAGAGTGAATTCGCGACCCAACAGGTAGTAACGGAGATGGGTCACCACCCACTTAATGGCCAAGGCCTCCCTGTCCACTGCCGCATACCTGGTCTCTCGGTCCAGCAGTTTCCGGCTTAAGTACATCACGGGGTGTTCGACACCATCGACACTTTGGCTCAACACGGCGCCCAGGCCTGTGTCCAAACTTCGGTCTGGAGGATAAAAGGGACCCCAAAATTGGGTGTCTTTAATACTGGTGCCGACGTTAGGGCCTTTTTTAGGTCACTGAATGCGTGTTCCGCCTTGTCGTTCCATACCACGTGCAGGGGAGCGCCCTTCTTTGTTAAATTGGTCAAGGGTGCTGCCCTTTCGGAGAAGCGGGGTACGAACCGGCGGTAGTACCCGGCCAACCCCAAGAAAGCCTGCACCTGTCTCTTGGTATTCGGACGGGGCCATTCCAGGATGTCTTTAATTTTTGATACAAATACTTGGCCTCCTTCAAGCCAAAAAACACTTTCGAGGGTTTATGCGAAGGCCGGCTTTAGCTAGCGTTGAGAGGACAGCGGAGACCTGCAATAGATGCTCCTTCCAGGTGCCGGAATAGATGACTATGTCATCCAAGTAGGTAGCACTATAGGACTGGTGGGGCTTCAGCACTCTATCCACCAGATGTTGAAATGTCGCCGGTGCCCCGTGCAACCCAAATGGGAGGACCTTGTATTGCCAGTGTCCGCTAGGGGTGCTAAAGGCCGTTTTTTCTTTTGCGGATGCCGTTAAGGGAATTTGCCAATACCCTTTCATCATGTCAAGAGTAGTCAAGTATCGAGCCGTACCTAGTCGCTCAAGAAGGTCGTCAATGCAGGGCATCGGGTAGGCATCGAATTTGGAGACCTGATTTAGACGTCTAAAGTCATTGCAGAACCTCCAGGAGCCGTCTGGCTTGGAAACGAGGACAATAGGACTGGACCAGGGACTATGGTTCTCTTGAATACTGTCCACTTCAGTGCGTTTTGCCTCCGGGAGTCTATAGGGTCTCTCCCGGATGACTACTCCGGGGTCCGTGACTATGTCATGCGCAATCAGCGAGGTCTGGCCAGGTGACTCGCTCACTACTTCGGGAACGCTCGGATCGCATGGGTTAACTCCTGCCGCTGTAGGGGTGTCAGCTCATCACCAAGGTTAAGGGCAGACACGGAGGCGAACAGGGAGAGGGATCTGCGCGAGTCAGAAGACTCCTCCCTGTCTTTCCAGGGTTTCAATAAATTTACATGGTAGATCCTCTCACTCGGCCGACGATTGGGCTGTTTAACCAAATAGTCGCCGAGTCCCTTTCTTTCCTTAACCTCGTATGGCCCTTGTCAGTGAGCTAATAACTTAGAGTGGGAGGTAGGAACGAGCACCATCACCCAATCCCCGGGCGGAACTCCCAGAGGACGGAGTTACAATTGTAACACCGGGCCTGCGCACGAGTCACGTGGTCTTTTAGGAGCGGCCTGATTTTAGTGAGCCTGTCGCGCAGTTGCGCCACATACTCCAATATGTTAGAGGAGGGAGGGGCCTCAGCCTCCCAGCCCTCTTTTAGTATGTCCAATATTCCTCGGGGTTGTTGTCCATATAACAACTCAAATGGGGAGAGGCCCGTAGAGGCCTGAGGTACCTCCCGGTAGGCAAAAAGCACGAGCGGAATGAGCTGGTCCCAGTTCCTGCCATCCGCGTTGACTACTTTGCGAAGCATCTGTTTAAGCATCTGGTTAAAACGCTCCACCAACCCGTCTGTCTGCGGGTGATAGACAGACGTCTTCAGGTGCTTTATCCTGAGTAATTTGGCCACCTCCCTGGACGTATCCGAGGTGAAAGGGGTACCCTGGTCCGTGAGGACTTCTTTGGGAATACCCACTCTGGAAAATAAATTGACTAATTCCCGTGCGATATTTTTGGTGTTAGCGGAGCGCAGGGGAACCGCCTCTGGGTACCGGGTGGAGTAATCCACCATAACCAATATGTATTTATGGCCACAGTTTGAGGCTTCCAGGGGTCCTACTAAGTCGACCCCTATTCTGTCAAAGGGGACATCGATCAGGGGTATAGGGATGAGAGGAGCGCGGTCCCTCCTAGGAATCTGGCGGATCTGACACTCCAGACAGGATTGGCAGAAACGCCGGACCTCCTTGTTGATCCCAGGTCAGTAAAAGCGGAGCTTAATCCTCTCCAAAGTCTTTTCAGCCCCGAGGTGGGTGCCTAGGAGGTGAGCGTGAGCTAGCTCGCATACCTCCTGCCGG